>NC_135994.1:3864320-3944340 GCF_053455715.1 Rhinoraja longicauda
ATAGCCGAATGGCTGTTGGGAAGAAGCTGTTCCTGAACCTGGACGTGACAGTTTTCAGGCTCCTGTACCCAGGGCCGTCTTAACGCATGGGCCTGATGGGCACTTGCCCGGGGGCCCACGAGCATAGGGGCCCCATGCTGATCTGTGTATGTTAAGTGACTTGCAATAAATAAATACTACTTTAAAAATGTAGGTTCAATAAGTGCTTTTTTCGCAACATTTTCGGTCCCTAAGTGCTTCTCACAGCGATCTGTAAGTGCTTTTTCGCAACAATGTAGCACCCTAAGTCCATCGCTAAGTGCTTTTCGGTAAGTGCTTTTCGCTGGCACGACAGGGGGGGGCTGGTAGGGAAAGGGGGGTGGGGGAGAGTAACGGTAGGGGCCCCAGTACACTGCTTTTCCCAGGGGCCCATAATGCTGTAAAAACGGCCCTGCCTGTACCTTCTTCCCGATTGCAGGGGTGAAATGAGGGGTTGCACGCTAGATTGAAAACCCTCGAACAAAGAGAAACCTAATTATAGACAATAGTCAATAGGTGCAGGAGGAGGCCATTCCATCCCGAGATGCTGCCTGACCTGCTGAGTTACTCCAGCATTTTGTGAATAAATACCTTCGATTTGTACCAGCATCTGCAGTTATTTTCTTATACAGGTTGTTGGCTGCAACCTTCCCCCCCATTGACGAACTGTACACTGCAAGGGCCAGGAAGCGAGCGGGCAAGATCACCTCTGACCCCTCTCACCCTGGCCACAAACTCTTTGAAGCACTTCCCTCTGGAAGGCGACTCCGGACTGTCAAAGCAGCCACAGCCAGACATAAAAACACGAGCAACAGCAAGTCTCATTTTTAGTTAAGTTTAGTTTAGAGATGCCGCGCGGAAACAGGCCCTTCGGCCCACCGGGTCCGCCCCGCCCAGCGATCCCCGCACACTAACACTGTCCTACACACACACACACACACACTAGGGACAATTTACATTTATACCAAGCCAATTAACCTACAAACCTGCACGCCTTTGGAGTGTGGGAGGAAACCGAAGGTCTCGGAGAAAACCCACGCAGGTCATGAACTCCGTACAGACCGTCTGAAGAAGGGTCTCGACCCGAAACGTCACCCATTCCTTCTCTCCAGAGATGCTGCCTGTCCCGTTGAGTGACTCCAGCTTTTTGCGTTTCTCTTCAGCTGAATTATTCTCAACGAGTTTCCGGTCTACTGATGGAGATTGCGCCGGACAAAATTGGTGCAAAGAGGTATCCCGCAACGGAATCTTTCCCGAAGCCCACGATGAAACTCTTGACTCTTACCTGATTTCACTGAGCAGTGAATGTGAGCCTTTGACTCGTAATAAACCCAGTCAAATCCTGCCTCGACCGCCAAGCGAGCCAGCATGCCATACTTCGTGCGGTCCCTGTCCGAGGTGGTGATGTCGACCGCCCGCCCTTCGTAATGCAAGGATTCCTTGGAGTGATGTCCGTCCTCGTCCCAGCCCTCTGTCACCCGTAACTTCACCCCGGGCCACTGGTTCATCACAGAGATCGCCAGTGAATTCACTTTATCCTTGCAGCGCTGAAAACCAACAGAGATAAACATACCTGTTATTGGCGGCATGGCACTGCACAACAAAGTGGTATAGTTAGGGTCCGTGTGGCCTACTCCTGCACCTATTTTCTTTGTTTCTATGTTTCTATTTCAATTGTCTCTTCCGCAGAAGGCAGTGGAGGCCAATTCACTGGATGTTTTCAAGAGAGAGTTGGATGTACTGTAGCTCTTAGGCCTAACGGAATCAAGGGATATGGGGAGAAAGCAGGAACGGGGTACTGATTCTGAATGGTCAGTCATGATCATATTGAATGGTGGTGCTGCCTCAAAGGGCCGAATGGCCTACTCCTGGAATTTAGAAGGATGAGAGATCTTATCGAAACGTATAAGATTATTAAGGGGTTGGACACGTTAGAAGCAGGAAACATGTTCCCAATGTTGGGGGAGTCCAGAACAAGGGGCCACAGTTTAAGAATAAGGGGTAGGCCATTTAGAACTGAGATGAGGAAAAACTTTTTCAGTCAGAGAGTTGTGAATCTGTGGAATTCTCTGCCTCAGAAGGCAGTGGAGGCCAATTCTCTGAATGCATTCAAGAGAGAGCTGGATAGAGCTCTTAAGGATAGCGGAGTCAGGGGGTATGGGGAGAAGACAGGAACGGGGTACTGATTGAGAATGATCAGCCATGATCACATTGAATGGCGGTGCTGGCTCGAAGGGCCGAATGTCCTCCTCCTGCACCTATTGTCTATTGTCTATTGTCTCCTGCATCTATTTTCTATGTTTCTCTGCTTTCTATTTCAATTGTCTCTACCACAGGACAAAGAAAGTGGGACAATTTATTTGAATCTACTATAGTATCACATGGCTAGCTTGTATCAGCTGATGATAACATACTTATTTTTAATATATCTGATCACAAAATGCTGGAGTAACTCAGCAGGTCAGGCAGCATCTCAGGAGAGAAGGAATGGGCGACGTTTCGGGTCGAGACCCTTCTTCAGACTGATGTCAGGAGGGCGGGACAAAGGAAGGATATAGGTGGAGACAGGAAGACAGAGGGAGATCTGGGAAGGGGGAGGGGAAGAGAGGGACAGAGGAACTATCTAAAGTTGGAGAAGTCAATGTTCATACCGCTGGGCTGCAAGCTGCCCAGGCGAAATATGAGGTGCCGTTCCTCCAATTTCCGGTGGGAGTCACTATGGCACAGGAGGAGGCCCATGACAGTAAGGTCAGACTGGGAATGGGAGGGGGAGTTGAAGTGCTCAGCCACCGGGAGATCAGTTTGGTTAATGCGGACTGAGCGCAGGTGTTGAGCGAAGCGATCGCCGAGCCTGCGTTTGGTTTCGCCGATGTAAATAAGTTGACATCTGGAGCAGCGGATGCAATAGATGAGGTTGGAGGAGGTACACTTTAATATATCTGAGGTCATTTGGTGGAGCAAACATATCCCCATATTAGACCTGTCGTTTTCACACCTAGTCTCCCTCTCACCTGACTCTCATTCTGAAGAAGGGTTTTTTAGTTTTTAGTTTTTAGTTTTAGAGATACCGCAGCGAAACAGGCCCTTTCGGCCTACTGGGTTCGCGCCGACCAGCGATCCCCGCGCACTAACACTATCCTATCGGATATACCCACTGGGGACAATCTTTACATTTACCAAGCCAATTAACCTACAAACCTGTACATCTTTGGAGTGTGGGAGGAAACCGAAGATCTCGCAGGTCACGGGGAGAACGTACAAACTCTGTACAGACAGCGCCCGTGGTCGGGATCGAACCCGGGTCTCCGGCGCTGCATTCGCTGTAAGGCGGGAACTCTACCGCTGCGCCACCGTGCCGCCCGTCTCGACACGAAACGCCACCCATTCCTTCTCTCCAGAGATGCTGCCTGTCCTGCTGAGTTACTCCAGTGTTTTGTCTCCATCTTTGACCTCGACTATTATCCTTCCACTGCCAACCTTGACCTAAAACCCTTTGCCATATCTGAACTCAATAGACAATAGACAATAGGTGCAGGAGGAGGCCATTCGGCCCTTCGAGCCAGCACTGCCATTCAATGTGATCATGGCTGATCATTCTCAATCAGTACCCCGTTCCTGCCTTCTCCCCATACCCTCTGACTCCGCTATTCTTAAGAGCTCTATCCAACTCTCTCTTGAATGCATCCAGAGAATTGGCCTCCACTGCCTTCTGAGGCAGAGAATTCCACAGATTCACAACTCTCTGACTGAAAAAGTTTTTCCTCATCTCAGTTCTAAATGGCCTACCCCTTATTCTTAAACTGTGGCCCCTTGTTCTGGACTCCCCCAACATTGGGAACATGTTTCCTGCCTCCAACGTGTCCAACCCCTTAATAATCTTGTACATTTCGATAAGATCTCCTCTCATCCTTCTAAATTCCAGTGTATACAAAACAGCTCAAAACAGCTCTGACCCTAATCCTGTATCTGGCTCCATGTTTGAACTTGATAATGTCCTATATTCAAACACTTATGATCACCCCGTATCTATACACAGTAAATGGATCGATTGTAACCAAGTACAGTCTTTCCGCTGACTGGTTAGCGTGCAACAAAAAGCTTTTCACTGTACCTCAGTACACGTGACAATAAACTAAACTGAACTCCCATCATTTTGTGTCTAACTTGGGACTAGTCTACCTCAGATGTGTGTGTTATTAGTCTACCTCAGATAGATGGGTTATTTCCAAGCTCACAGTGTTTGAATAAAGATAAAGCAACAAGCCACTAATAGAGTCTCTGATCAGTCTGAAGAAGGGCCTCGACCCGAAACGTCACCCATTCCTTCTCTCCTGAGATGCTGCCTGACCTGCTGAGTTACTCCAGCATTTTGTGAAATAAATACCTTCGATTTGTACCAGCATCTGCAGTTATTTTCTTACAAGTCATGAGGAAAAACCTTTTCAGTCAGAGAGTTGTGAATCTGTGGAATTCTCTGCCTCAGAAGGCAGTGGAGGCCAATTCTCTGAATGCATTCAAGAGAGAGCTAGATAGAGCTCTTCAGGATAGCGGAGTCAGGGGGTATGGGGAGAAGGCAAGAACGGGGTACTGATTGAGAATGATCAGCCATGATCACATTGAATGGCGGTGCTGGCTCGAAGGGCCGAATGGCCTCCTCCTGCACCTATTGTCTATTGTCTAAGTCACTAATAGATGTCAATGGGTGATCCCCAATTGTTTTCTTAGTTTGAAATGTACAGACTAATAAATATACATATTCTAAACCTGGCATATGTGGGATAGTTTTTAGTTTCAGTTTTAGAGATACAGCGCGGAAACAGGCCCTTTGGCCCACCGAGCCCACACCGACCAGCGATCCCCGCGCACTAACACTATCCTACACACATTAGGGACAATTTCAAGTTTTTATACATTTATGCCAAGCCAATTAACCTACAATCCTGTACGTCTTTGGAGTGTGGGAGGAAACCGGAGATCTCGGAGAAAACCCACGCAGGTCACGGGGGGAACGTAAAACCTCAGTGGAGACAGCGGCCATAGTCGGAATCGAACCCGGGTCTCCGGCGCTGTAAGGCAGCAACTCTACCGCTACGCTACCGTGCCACCCTGGGATGAGCTGATCTCAGTCATTGTCCTCACACAGGCATGCGGCCTCTCCTACAACTTCAGCGGTTCAAATGAGCTTTGGGCTCATCTGTGATGTCCTTGAATGGATAGCCCTGTAAGACCCCTTGTCCAAGCCCACAGTGAGGTATTGCCAATGGGGCTTCATCAGTAACTGTGGAATGAGTGCATGATGTGGTAGAAAGAAAAAAAATGGAGGGAAAGACGCAAGACACAAGACTATTATACGGGAAAAATTAATGCTTCAGTCTCAGATGACCTAAAAGCAGCCAATACCAGAGGTGATGTGGTATCTGCTAGATTTTTAAAGGCTTATCTTCCATAAAGCATGTCATTAGGTTGGACTTTTCAGTTTTTAAACACCCTCAAAGCTTCACTTATTTATTTCTGGTTACATGGTAAAATATCTGCTTATCGATGGAAGGTGACATTGTCATTAAACCGATCTCATATGGGATAGACACAAAATGCTGGAGTAACTCAGCGGGACAGGCAGCATCTCTGGAGAGAAGGAATGGGTGACGTTTCGGGTCGAGAGCCTTCTTCAGACTAAGAGGGAGAGGGAGACTAGGAATAAGGTGTGAAAACGACAGATCTAATATGGGGCTATGATTGCTCCAGCAAATGACCTCAGATAGATAAAAAATAAGTATTTTATCATCAGCTGATACAAGCTAGTCACATAATATTCTAACAATCGATTAAAAAAAATGGTCCCACTTTCTTTGTTCTGCGGAAGAGACAATTGAAATAGAAACATAGAAAATAGGTGCAGGAGTAGGCCATTCAGCCCTTCGAGCCAGCACCGCCATTCAATATGATCATGGCTGATCATCCAGAATCAGTACTCCGTTCCTGCTTTCTCCCCATATCCCTTGATTCTGTTAGCCCTAAGAGCTATATCCAACTCTCTATTGCATACATCCAGTGAATTGGCCTCCACTGCCTTCTGTGGCAGAGAATTCCACAGATTCACAACGCTCTGGGTGAAAAAGTTTTTCCTCATCTCAGACCTAAATGGCCTACCCCTTATTCTTAAACTGTGACCCCCTGGTTCTGGACTCCCCCAACATCGGGAACATGTCTCCTGCATCTAGCCTGTCCAATCCCTGAAGAATTTTATACGTTTCTATAAGATCCCCTCTCATCCTTCTAAATTCCAGTGAATATAAGCCCAGTCGATCCATTCAGTAATCATGATGGTTTCTGATGAAATCATCAACATGCCCACAAATCTCATAAGCAGGCTTAAAAAATGTTATGGAACATAGGGAAGTTGATGGACATGTAGCTCAATTGCCCAGTTTCGGTGGTGAATCAGAATTGTCATGGTGAACTACAACATGCCACGTCAAGCACAGCCCCATATTTTGGAATAAAAAAGGGAACCTTTGACTTACGAAGGGCTGACGTTCCAAGTAAACGTTGGGTTTAGGTGAAAATTTGCAAATCAAGGAAAGATTTCCCATGAAGTCCAATCGAAAAAAACTCTGGGCTGTGTTGCAGAGCGCAAGAACTTTGGCCAAAAATACCCAAGCACATTTAAAAAAAAAAACAGCAATAGATGTCGCTGAAATGATAAGATAATATTTTATTAATAAATACATTCTGAAAGTTATGGCGATGAGGCACGGGGGGAACCACCGTTAAGGGGATGAACAGTGGAGGACCCGGCATGGAGGGACCGCCCCGCGAGGAGGGGGAGGGGGGGCGGGGGACAACAAAGGAGGAGCCGGCGGGGAAACGTTGTAATTTTATGCGCCCTTTGTGTGGCGACTATTTGCATACCTTGGGTGTGCAAGCAGAGAAATTCACTGCGACTTGCCACATGTGACCATAAAGTATTCCATTCCAAAATAAGATAATAACATACATCATGTATGAATTAATAATGTCCCCAATTAGGATGCTCACCAAGTCTCTCAGCCAGCTCTCTCTCCCCCAGTTCGAGCCATCCCTCTCTCTCTCTTCCTCCCAATCCCCAGTTTTCCTTTCCCCCTCAGTTGTCCTTTCACGCCTCTAACTCTCGGAGGCAGCTTGGAGTGGAATGGATTGGATTTTTGTAGACACAGCTGAGCAGTTTTGTCTGAACAAAGACTGCCCTCCACCCCACTGGAATCTCAATTGTCTACCATTTTAGTTGGTCTTTATTGATAACATTAAACATTGCTCCTTCTAGTGAAAAAGCTAGGACACATGCCTCACATTCAGTTGTGCTTTTTACCTAAACCTCTTAAATGGAGCATTTGCAAATCAAGGGATACCTGTGTTTACAAATACAAAACCTCACCCTGCCATTGCCTATTGTGCTTAGAAAACCTTTAAATGATGACATGGGCAATGAAAAGTCAGATCATTGTGGTTGCAGACACTATTCAGGCACAGAATACCTTCAACCCAATGCACAAGACCTCTCAAAATGGTTACTCCTCACCTACTTCTCTCCTCCAAAGATGCTGACTCACATCTTTCTCATGGTGAGTTCACAGGCACAAGGAGTCCATGAATAACTGTGCCCATGTTCAGTAAGTTGAGCGAGTTTTGGTGAACAACTCAAATGGAAAATGGACAGAAACCAAGCCTGGTTTTGTGCCGAGTTAATATTCCCCCTGTGCAAAGCTCCTCGCAACAGTGACTGGCCAGCATTCAGTTAACTTCAGTCTAATTTATCGTTCCGAGGCCCAGTGAAAAGCTCAGAGAACCTGGTCCTGTCCTCCCTAACCAGGAGGTTTTAGTTCAGCTTAGTTTAGAGATGCAGCGCAGAAACAGGCCCTTCGGCCCACCGAGTCCGCACCGCCCAGCGATCCCCGCACACTAACATTATCCTACACACACTAGGGACAATTTTTACACATACACCAAGCCAATTAACCTACAAACCTGCACGTCTTTGGAGTGTGGGAGGAGACCGAAGCAGCACGGTGGCGCAGCGGTAGAGTTGCTGCCTTACAGCGAATGCAGCGCCGGAGACTCGGGTTCGATCCTGACTACGGGCGCCGTCTGTACGGAGTTTGTACGTTCTCCCCGTGACCTGCGTGGGTTTTCTCCGAGATCTTCGGTTTCCTCCCACACTCCAAAGACGTGCAGGTGTGTAGGTTAATTGGCTGGGCAAATGCAAAAATTGTCCCTGGTGCGTGTAGGATAGTGTTAGTGTGCGGGGATCGCTGGGCGGCGCGGACCCGGTGGGCCGAAGGGCCTGTTTCTGCGCTGTATCACTAAATCTAAAATCTAAAATCTAAATCTCGGAGAAAACCCACGCAGTCACGGGGAGAACGTACAAACTCCGTACTGACAGCACCCGTAGTCGGGATGGAACCCGGGTCTCCGGCGCTGCAAGCGCTGTGAGGCCTCAACTCTACCGCTGCGCCACCGTGGGTTTTTTTTACACAAGATTAATAACTTCCTTAGCAGAGGTGAGCCAACACAGCACAGGCAATTGATTACCCCTCCCCATCTGTATGGCTTAATACCTCACCAGACTAATCAAACTGCCAGGGGAAATTAAGACATGCGTTTCTGGGATGCAAACGTGCACCACGGAGAATCCAACCATGTTATATTATACCACATACACGATCATAAAGCACGGATTGCTCCTCGAGGAGTGGGCATGGCATGAAAGGCTGCCTTCTGTGTTTTATCAGGCACATTTTACCTCAGGATAAAGTACATCGTTTCTGCAGGTAATAGCCATTCTGAGCCCATTACCCATACATCCATTCATATTTGCTATGTGAAAATCATGTGTGTTTTAAAAGCGCAAGGACATTAGAATGTGAATGTAAAGAAGACGTACAGGTATGTAGGTTAATTGGCTGGGTAAATGTAAAAAAATTGTCCCTAGTGGGTGTAGGATAGTGTTAATGTGCGGGGATCGCTGGGCGGCACGGACCTGGTGGGCCGAAAAGGCCTGTTTCCGGCTGTATATATATGATATGATATGATAATAATTCAGAGTGCCATTAGAACAGCGAATGAATCCATTTGTTCGTCAATTTTGCGCATGCCAAGATATTTAGAAGACTGAGGGGGGATCTTATTGAAACATATAAAATTCTTAAGGGGTTGGACAGGCTAGATGCGGGAAGATTGTCCCCGATGTTGGGGAAGGCCAGAACCAGGGGTCACAGCTTAAGGATGAGGGGGAAGTCTTTTAGGACCGAGATGAGAAAACATTTCTTCACACAGAGAGTGGTGAGTCTGTGGAATTCTCTGCCACAGAAGGTAGTTGAGGCCAGTTCATTGGCTATATTTAAGAGGGAGTTAGATGTGGCCCTTTTTGCTAAAGGGATCAGGGGGTATGGAGAGAAGGCAGGTACAGGTTACTGAGCTGGATGATCAGCCATGATCATATTGAATGGCGGTGCAGGCTCGAAGGGCCGACTGGCCTACTCCTGCACCTATTTTCTATGTTTCTATCAAGAATGAAGAATGAGATAAAATAATCGGTTTAGTTTTTTTTTAAAGTTTCGTTCAATTTAGAGAAACAGCGTGGAAGCAGGCCCTTTGGCCCATCGAGTCCCCGCCGAACCACCAGCATTATCCCACACATTAGGGACAATTTTACAATTTTCACCAAAGCCAATTAAACTACAAACAGTAGACAATAGGTGCAGGAGGAGGCCATTCGGCCCTTCGAGCCAGCACCGCCATTCAATGTGATCACGGCTGATCATCCACAATCAGTACCCCGTTCCTGCCCTCTCCCCATACCCCCTGACTCCGCTATCATTAAGAGCTCTATCTAACTCTCTCTTGAAAGCATCCAGAGAATTGGCCTCCACTGCCTTCTGAGGCAGAGAATTCCACAGATTCACAACTGAAAAAGTTTTTCTTCATCTCCGTTCTAAATGGCCGACCCCTTATTCTTAAACTGTGGCCCCTGGTTCTGGAATCCCCCAACATTGGGAACATGTTTCCTGCCTCTAGCGTGTCCAATCCCTTAATGATCTTATATGTTTCAATAAGATCCCCTCTCATCCTTCTAAATTCCAGTGTATACAAGCCTAGCCGCTCCTGTCTTTCAACATACGACAGTCCCGCCATTCCGGGAATTAACCTAGTAAACCTACGCTGCACGCCCTCAATAGCAAGAATGTCCTTCCTCAAATTTGGAGACCAAAACTGCACACAGTACTCCAGGTGCGGTCTCACTAGGGCCCTGTACAACTGCATAAGGACCTCTTTGCTTCTATACTCAACTCCTCTTGTCATGAAGGCGAACATGCCATTAGCTTTCTTCACTGCCTGCTGTACCTGCATGCTTACAAACCTGTACATCTTTGGGGTGTGGGGGGAAACCAGAGCAACTGGAGAAAACCCACGCAGTCATGGGGTTTTCCGATGATAAATCTGTTTTTGATGAAAAATGAAGGCCAGACAAGATATTCGGAGAATAGCTGGTTTTTCAGGTGTCTAACATTTCAAACAAACAAAAAATCAGGAAGGTAAATTAATCCATTGAATATCCTCCCTCTATACCGTCATAATTAGATTACACCTTCGTTCTGGGTGATGCCTGAACACACAAGCTTCTCATTAAAGTACGAACAATTAAATTAATCTAACAAAAAAAGCCACACCTGATGCACTGGCCAAAATCAAACCGTCTGAACTATAACTCCAAATACACAAAGCACCCATGCCGCTGAGAAACGTTCTATAAAATAAATGATCATTGGACTAATACCATTTAGAATGCTGAAGAAGGGTCTCGACCCGAAACGTCACCCATCCCTTCTCTCCAGGGATGCTGCCCGTCCCCCGCTGAGTTACTCCAGCATTTGTGTTTCTTTCTTCCATTTAGAATGTCTCCCCGGTCCTCCGATTAGTTTATTTTATTTTCAGAGATCCAGCGGGGAAACAGGCCCTTCGGCCCACCAAGTCCGCGCCGACCAGCGATCCCCGCACACTAAGACTATCCTACACACACTGGGGACAATTTGTACATTTATACCCAGCCAATTAACCAACAATCTGTATGTCTTTGGAGTGCGGGAGGAAACCGAAGATCTCGGAGGAAACCCACGCAGGTCACGTGGAGAACGTACAAACTCCGTACAGACGGCACCAGTAGTCGGGATTGAACCCGGGTTCCCTGCGCTGCAAGCGCTGTAAGGCAGCAACTCTACCGCTGCGCCACCGTGCCCGCCAATATATATTACAAAGTCAAAACTCATTAATGGGTATCCCCATTCAAATAATGATAGTGCTTCATCAGATGCCAGTTAACACACAAGGTGCATCACTGTATTACATTATGTAAGTCATCAGATCCCATGTACCAATCCATTCTCTGTTGATTTCTTCTTGCTTAACCTGGCTCTATTTTACAATCAGAGCTGCCAATGTCATAACCCCCGAGTTGGAAGCCCTTCAGCTTGACGCAGTTCAACTGAACGTGCAAACTGGTCATACTCCCTTCCAGGTGCGCAAGTTTCAAAAGGCACAGCCCACGACTGGAAATCCATGTGACTAAAATGGCGGAGTGCCAAGTGCACTTGACGTTGTTAATTAAAAAACACCTGAACTTAAACGGAACAATGGGAAGAAGTCTCAAGGCCCAGAGCTTCTCTGACTCTGAAGCCTAAATGAAGTATTTTCGCCTTCTATCTTACCAGTACACCTGTTCTTCAGTTTACAGGTTTATTTTTTAAAGACATACGAAACTCATGCACCACAATAAAATAACATTTGGTATAAATGCATAATTATGCATTCTCTTTCTTTCTCTGCTTACTTTGTGAAAAGCACAATTGCAGTTGAATCTGCATCTGAATCTGAATTTACCTTTATTGTCATTCAAAATGAATTGAACGAAAATCATTTGCCACGCAACCACAACAGTGCAAAGTAAAAGACACAAGACACACAGTTTTAACACAAATATCCATCACAGTGACTCCTCCAGACACCCCTTCACTGTGATGGAAGGCAAGAAAATTTCTTCCCCTCCACCTACTTCTTTTCTGCTATTCAAGGCACGGAGGGTCAACTGGTTTCTACGAGGGCCGACCAGATTTCTCCCGCGCTCAGTACACACTTTCGTGCACCTTCCTGTTGTAATATATAAGACAAGGGGGATGTTGTGATATTGCTGGGACATTGTGATATTGTGTATCCAAGAACTACTTTGTATGGCTGTGTATATAAGTGATGGGTGTGATTAGGCGGTCACTCTGGATGCAGGTGGCCACGGAATAAACAGCCTGGAGTTGAGCTCCAGCAATGTAACCTTTTCACACAAGTGTACTGGTGGTCCTTCCAGAGTCACCAAAGGTACAACAGGTACCGGACCACGAAGTACAATACTTCCTGCAGGAGATATCTGAGAATGATGAACGGTAGAAGCCAGGACTGCCCACACCCATGCCGATGGACGCGGAAATCAATGATAGCACTTCGGAGAGCGGCTCAAATATCTCAAACATCATGCAAGCATCAAGCATGGAGCTTTCCTTGCCTGCAGAGTCCAGCGCCACAAAGCAAGCAGTGTACTTACCGATAGCGTAACATATTATATACTAATGAAAAGGAAGCGCAGACGCTGATTTATACCAGGGATAGATACAAAAATGCTGGAGTAACTCAGCGGGCCAGGCAGCATCCCTGGAGGAAATGGTGAGGTGACGTTTCAGGTAAGACCCTTCTCGGACTTCTGAAGAAAAGTCCCGACCCGAAACGTCGCCCATCCATTTTGTCCAGAGAGACTGCTCGACGGGTATCAGGGGTTATGGGGGGGGGGGAGGGGGGAAGGCAGGAGAATGGGGTTAGGAGGGAGAGAGAGATCAGCCATGATTGAATGGCGGAGTAGACTTGATGGGCTGAATGGCCTAATTCTACTCCTATTCCTTATGACCTTATGACCCGCCGAGTTACTCCAGCACTTTGTGTCTACCTTGTAACATGTAAATTAATTTTTTTTTCCCTCAAAAAAGTATTTTCGCAGGCTCAGGTGGTCAGATGGATGTTCTTCCCATGTACCTTGCCCGGCCCCAATAACAGGTTTTGATTTTAGAGGACATCAGAGCAGAATAATTCTGTTATCACTCAACGAGAGACCACTCCGGGCTTGCTAATATTAAACAATAAAGTTGGTAGCGTTTGGTTTTACATTCTAGCCGGAAGCAACACCGAGTTCTTCAATGCTTCAAAGAAGACTTCAACTGTTGAAAATGTGCAAACATTTTTTTTTCCGTTTAGTAACGTTTCGTTACTAATTTAGTAACGTTTAGTAACGTTTCGTCACAAATGATGCACCATCCTCTCGATGCTGGGTCAATCTGAAAAGTAATATTTCACCATGTTATATGTGGCCTCGGGCAGCTCAATGAAACACAATGGCTAGAAATCTCAGCACAGTAGAAAAATAAGCAAGGCTCATGTGTGTTGTGGCCATTACAATGCAAGAGGAGCGAGTAGGTTAGGGGTGCAGCAGAAGTGAGCAATTCTACAGGCGACTCACTGGCCATCTACGGGGTCCTCTTGACCAAGGACCAGTACCAATCTATGAAGACCCTGGGGGAACAGCTTGCATTTTGCCACGCTTTACCGTTAGCATGGTGGTCATCGTTACATGTGCCCCGTGAAGAATTTTGACTCGCTAACTTTGAGGCTAATGTTGTGCATAGTAACTGGACTGCAACAGTGAATGTGAAGTAATTTTATTCAAGCAATGCGATGACAGTGTATGTCTGCCACTCCTGAACAAGTTGCCAATGCTCCCAAAGGTGAGATGATCATTGATGCCTGGCTCCATTGGCAAATGGTGGGCTTAGATGAATATTGATAGCCCACTCATGAATCTAGTGGCCAACTCTGATGGACCTGCCTCTTGCCATTGTCACAGTTGGATAATCTGTCAGGAGCAGCACGCGTGTTCTGGGCTATTTGGCCTTGCAGATCAATTGTTCCTGAACTCTTTCATCGAGTGCATCTTCGCATGAAGCCCATTGATCTGCAAGAGTATAGAACGCTGAGCATCGATGGAAGTTTTAGAAGCCCTCGTCACAAGCCACCACTCCCTCTTCACTTCACGGGTGGATCGTGGGACCTCGAGCCCAAAATGCCCGTTGCAGTAATGGAAGAACTCTTCACTCCCAGCCAGCTCCGCAGGCACCATTGAACTTGACATCCCTCGATGCCAAGCTGCACAGTGTACACGATGCAATCTAAGGCACCGGCGACGCGGGCCACAGACCGTTCTGGGTGTCGGGGCTCGAAACACCTTCCAATTTAAGGAGCGCAAGAGGTATGTTGGACCTGCACACTGGACCAGCTGGTTCCCCAGCCACCACAGTCCAATTCTTCACCAGTGCCGTTGTAAGCTGCTCGGTGTTGCTTCTTCAGCGACGGGCGTAAAGCCCGCTCCAGCTCGAGATGCCGACCACACCAACGCACGGGCTTTCTTCTCCACGCACTCTGCTCGCCATGCATGTGACCATCCTGTTGCACGCCCCGTTGCCATCGCATGCACTATTGTGCGCTTGTGCAGAATGAGTGCGCACGGACACGTTGGTGTAACACAGCGTGCAATCACAGAATATACGATTAATACGGTACATACCGGCAGTCCTGAGCTCCCCTCCAATCTCCACAGTCCCAACTCTCCCTCCTGAACAACTCAACCAAAGCTTCCTTAAATGGAGTGAGTTTTTCAAAGTCTGGGGCTCCATCACTTGTTCCATTTCAAGCCCTTCGGTTACAAGCCAGTTTTGCCTTTAAAACAAAAGAGCAGAGTGAATTCAACTTGGCCGAATGAATCTTTCCTGCAGTACATTCACTCACCCATCCTCACCCCTAGCAGCTTGATTGCAACTTCCATAGGCCTTTTCACTTATCCAGCCTCACTTACTGTATCCTTCGTCGTATTTCCCTGTGCCTGTACAGTCCACGCTTACATCTTTAACTACTGCTCTCCTTTATATTTTAAAAAAGTCATCTGCATTGTTACTGTACAGTAATATTGCTGCTTACCTTGGAGCTCTTCTTTCAAATCGGACACCTCCTCCAGACCTTCAGCGAGGTCCTCAGTTGTTGAGAGAACGTTCGTTTTGGCAGTGACAACATTGCGACCCTTGGCGCCATCTTTGTGTTTAGGAGCTGGAGTCCCTCATCAGAGGTGTGCCTGCAAGCTTCAAGGACTACGCCTGCCAGTCCTTGCAGAGCTTTGTGGATACATTGGCTTTTATCCTTGTTGGCGTTCAGATATTTCCATCAAAGATTGCGCATTTGTAAAGCTATTTACTCATTGCGGCGGCTGGAAGTGCATTCTCAAAAGCAACACGTGAAAGTTGACTATTTCCAAACGCAAGCCAGCTTGGCGATGTGACGCGGAGACATGATGTTTTCAGCGAAAGGAAAGACATCAGACTTTTGACGTCAACGCGATTATTTTCCAGTGTAACTGGAACAAGCGGAAGCAGGAACGTTGGTTTGACCTGAGGCGCTGGGGTCAGTTGAAACCCTAAGGCTTCACACAACTCAAAGGGTGACACCGTGGCGCAGTGGTAGAGTTGCTGCCTCACGGCGCCAGAGACCCGGGTTCGATCCCGACTGCAGGCGCTGTCTGTACGGAGTTTGTACGTTCTCCCCGTGACCTGCGTGGGTTTTCTCCGAGATCTTCGGTTTCCTCCCACACTCCAAAGACGTACAGGTTTGTCGGTTAATTGGCATGGTATGAATGTAAAAAAATTATCCTAAGTGCGGTATTAGCAGGATAGTGTTAATGTGCGGGGATCGCTGGTCGGCGTGGACTTGGTGGGCCGAAGGGCCTGTTTCCATGCTGTATCTCTAAACTAAACTAAACTAAACCTGGGACCTTTATGGCCTGTATCGAGCTATTCTTAGCTTCTCTTCCTCAGGTGCTTTGACATCAAAGACTAACTTCCGACTAAATAGGATGAACTAAAGATAAGACACAATACGTTGGAGCGACTCAGCGGGACAGGCAGCATCTCTGGAGAGAAGGAATGGGTGACGTTTCGGGACTGAAGAAGGGTCTTGACCCAAAATGTCCCCCATTCCTTCTCTCCAGAGATGCTGCCTGTCCTGTTGAGTTACTCCAGCTTTTTGTGTCTATCTAAGGTTTAAACCAGCACCTGCAGTTCCTTCCTACACGAATAGGATGAATCAGACAATAGACAATAGACAATAGGTGCAGGAGGAGGCCATTCGGCCTTTCGAGCCAGCACCGCCATTCAATGTGATCATGGCTGATCATTCTCAATCAGTACCCCGTTCCTGCCTTCTCCCCATACCCCCTGACTCCACTATCCTTAAGAGCTCTATCCAGCTCTCTCTTGAATGCATTCAGAGAATTGGCCTCCACTGCCTTCTGAGGCAGAGAATTCCACAGATTCACAACTCTCTGACTGAAAACGTTTTTCCTCATCTCCGTTCTAAATGGCCTACCCCTTATTCTTAAACTGTGGCCCCTTGTTCTGGACTCCCCCAACATTGGGAACATGTTTCCTGCCTCTAACGTGTCCAACCCCTTAATAATCTGATACATTTCGATAAGATCTCGCTGCTTCTATCCGACCCCATATTGCACTGCTCCCAAATCAATCAGAAAATAAGGGCCTAAAAGAAGAGGAGATTTGCCCATAAGGGGACAGATCAATTATAATTATAAAACCGATTTTATAATTAGAAAAATTTAACTTTTTTTTACATTTATACCAAGCCAATTAACCTACAAACCCGTACTTCTTTGGAGCGTGGGAGGAAACCGAAGATCTCGGAGAAAACCCACGCAGGTCATGGGGAGAGCGTACAAACTCCATACAGACAGCGCCCGCAGTCGGGATGGAACCCGGGTCTCCGGCGCTGTGAGGCAGCAACTCTACCGCTGCGCCACCGTGCCGTAGTTTGAGTTGGGTGCAGCTGCGGGGCTTAAAGTGACCACAGTGCCAAAGTTAGCACCGATGGCAGATGGAACTAGTGTGATTCACGTCTTTGGACTGTGGGAGGAAACCGAAGATCTCGGAGAAAACCCACGCGGGTCACGGGGAGAACGTACAAACTCCGTGCTGGCAGCGCCCGTGGTCGGGATGGAACCCGGGTCTCCGGCGCTGCATTCGCTGTAAGGCGGCAACTCTACCGCTGCCCCACCGTGACCGCCCACTTGGATCACCTTGACACAGCGGGCACTGGAAGGTGGGATGAATATGGATGGGTGCACGCAGGTTGGTGTAGACTCTGTGGGCTGCAATGGCCTATTTCCATGCTGCATGACTGATGCACATCAACCTACTGAGCCAACTGGGGAGGGAGGAGAAAACACTGGAAATGCATAGCAGGTCTGTCAGCATCTGAGAAAAAAAGAAGAGCTTGCATTTATCAAAAGGCCTCACCGTATTTCCCAGAAATATCTCAGAGCATTTCACACGCAAAGAATCACGTTGAAGCGTAACGATTAGACAAAGCCATTTTGCGCAGATAAACTTTCCATAACAGCAACAAGATTTAAAATTTACTTTTCGATTTACATCGTTGGAAGGAAGACGTTTAGCTGCAATAATGTCTTTTTCAAATAACGCCAAGCATTCTGGGGTTAGGAGCGAGAGATAGATCAGCCATGATTGAATGGCGGAGTAGACTTGATGGGCCGAATGGCCTAATTCTGCTCCTTAGGAACTTATACCTTACTCAGAGGACAGATAGGAGCTTGGTGTATTTCATCTGAAAGGTGCCATCTTTCGCAACATAGTGCTTCCTCACTGATCCACTGAAGACTCAGGCAAGTACAAAGAGCGATGATTAGAACCATAACCTTCTGTCTCCCAGACAAATAATGACCACTAAGTCAAGTGCCTCAATAAACATATGAAAGGCATCGGGAATTAGGGTTGCCAACTGTCCCGTATTAGCCGGAACATCCCGTATTTTGGGCTAAATTGGTTTGTCCCGTATGGGACCGCCCTTGTCCCTTATTAGGCCCAGATGGTGCCGTAGGCCTGGAAACTGTAGGTCCGGACACTGTAGGCACGGACACTGTAGGCACGGACACTGTAGGCCCGGACACTGTAGGCCCGGACACTCTAGGCCCGGACACTGTAGGCCCGGACACTGTAGGCCCGGACACTGTAGGCCCGGACACTGTAGGCCCGGACACTGTAGGCCCGGACACTGTAGGCCCGGACACTGTAGGCCCGGAGACTGTAGGCCCGGACACTGTAAGCCCGGAGACTGTAGGCCCGGACACTGTAGGCCCGGACACTGTAGGCCCGGACACTGTAGGCCCGGGGGCAGCTGTATTCCCGGACAGTGTAGGCCCGGGCGCGGCCTAACGGAGGTTGCGTAGCAACCCGCCTCCCGGCCCGGGCAGCCACCATTGGTGGAGCGGGAGCACGTGGCCGCTGGCTGGGTGAGGTCACGTGGGGCGCGGGGCAGTGACGTCACCCTTTGCCCCTTATATGGGAGTGAGGAAGTTGGCAACCCTATGGGGAATAAAGAGGGCCCAACCATTTTGTTCAGAGTGTAAACCTGGTAGAGGAATAGAAACTGCTTAAAATTGGGTTCAGGGTCGCTTAATCACTCCCAGAGCAGTGCTGATGAAGTTCCATGGAAGTACTTTGCGGAATGTTACATGAAAATAGACGCGAAGATAGACTCAAAAAGTTGGCGTAACTCAGCGGGACAGGCAACTTCTCTGGAGAGAAGGAATGGGTGACGTTTCGGGTCGAGACCCTTCTTCAGACTGTACCTTCCTGTACAGTTCCTTCCTGTTCCTTCCATCAATGTTTTGAGTTGGTGAAACAGCACTTGAAATACCGATCTCTTATGTCTTCAAGATAATTAAAAGCCCACAGTTTTTGTATCAATAGTGCATTTCTGGCAGGTTTTAAAATAAATGCAATCACTATTAAACACCGAGAAATCAAGAGGCTGATAGTGGACAACCATCTTGCTTTTGGATTGGTGAGGTTTTGATCATTTCGGATGAGATATTAACAAAATAAACTACATTCTAGAAGTGTAGGAAGGAACTGCAGATGCTGGTTTACACCGAAGATAGACACAGAGTGCTGGAGTAACTCAGCGGGTCAGGCAGCATCTCTGGAGAACATGGATAGGTGACGTTTCACAGAGTGCTGGGGTAACTCAGCGGGTCAGGCAGCATCTCGGCAGAAGGGTCTCGACCCGAAACGTCAGCCATTCCTTCCCTCCAGAGATGCTGCCTGTCCCACTGAGTTACTCCAGCATTCCATGTCTACATTCTGGAAGTCTTGTTTTAAAATTTTACTGTGTCTTTATATGAATTCCAAAAGTCAACTAAAATTAAGCTGCTTCCTTGTTAAACTCAATGAAAATCAATGAGCATAATCAATAAAACCACTCGAGTAGTTACACACAAAATCCCAGAGTAACTCAGCGGGACAGGCAGCATCTCTGGAGCGAAGGAATGGGTGACGTTTTGGGTCGAGGCCCTTGTTGAGGGGAGAGGGAGACACAGAGATATGGAAGGGTAAGGTGTGAAGATGAGGCATCAAAGGGGACGTAGCTCAAGGAAAATGTAGAATAGATCATTGTTAGTGAGGGGAAGGCATACAAAGATAACATTTAATCAGGAGGACAGTCAGACTGGTCGGAGAACTAGGATGGGGGGGCGTGGAGGGGATGGAGAGAGAGGGCATGCAAGGGTCACTTGAGGTTCGAGAAGTCAATCTTCATACCGCTGGGGTGTAAGCTGCCCGAACGAAATATGAGGTGCTGTTCCTCCAATTTGCGCTGGGCCTCACTCTAACAGTGGAGGAGGCCCAGGGCAGAAAGGTCAGAGTGGGAAGGGGAGGGGGTTGGGAATTGGGTCGGGTTGTCGTGCCAGGCTGGCCTGGAGAAAATAAAATGACATTTAGGGAAAAAACAACAATATACCATTTAGTCCAAAGCAAAAATGTGCAGAAACAGGCGTCTCCACTTCAATTGCTGCCAGGCTTTGTGTCAAGTTTTCCTTGTTATGCGTGACAAGCCTTGACATTTTGTAACATCCTACACATGTGTCATAATTACACTATCAATTATTATTCTAACAAACACATTTTTTGTGCTTTTTGGGAGAAGTTCTGGATTCTTGTCTGGGTGTATATAACCCACTGCTATTTAATTGACTTATAAAATTAATAAAGAGAATCTACTGTCTGAGGAAATTGCAAATAGACGAGACTGTCGCAAGAATGAGGCTACATTTCAATCAGTCTCCTGTCCTCGGTTGCACAGCACAGTAAAATCTGTTATTATTCATCCGTGCTCTCAGACTCTGTTTGGCCAAATGCTCTGCCTGTGGCCTTTTAAAATGGCTGCCCACATCTTGTCCCAGTCAAATCCTCCACATTACTGTGTTTATGGTTGCCAACTGTCTCGTATTAGCCGGGACATCCCGTATTTTCGGCTAAATTAGTTTGTCCCGTACGGGACCACCCTCGTCCCGTATTTGGCCTGGGAGGGCGCTGTAGGCCCGGACACAGTAGGCCCGGACACTGTAGGCCTGGACACTGTAGGCCCGGACACTGTAGGCCCGGACACTGTAGGCCCGGACACTGTAGGCCCGGACACTGTAGGCCCGGACACTGTAGGCCCGGACACTGTAGGCCCGGACACTGTAGGCCCGGACACTGTAGGCCCGGACACTGTAGGCCCGGACACTGTAGGCTCGTGGGCCGCTCTAGGCCCGGACAGTGTAGACTAACGGAGTGTGTTCGGGGAGCAGGGTGAGTGTGTTCGCCTAACGGAGGTTGCGTAGCAACCCGCCTCCCGGCCCGGGCGGCTGCCATTGGTGGAGCGGGAGCACGTGGCCGCTGGCTGGGTGAGGTCACGTGGGGCGCGGGGCGGTGACGTCGCCTCGTCCCGTCTTTGGGAGTGAGGAAGTTGGCAACCCCTACTATTAATAAAGCCGAGGATCCCAAACTGTCATCAGGCACTCTCTCACCTTGCTCTGCTACTTACGGTGAACTCTACACAAATAGCTCGGGTCGCTTTGCTCTCACAGCCCTTTCAGAATTGTGTTTCCAGTTTATATTACTGCTTCTCATTTTTCCTATCAAAATGTAACACCTAGCATATCGCGGCATTGAATTTCATCTGCCACCAGTCCACCCATTCCAACCGCCTGTCTCCATCTCCTTGAAGTCTATTATCCGCTTCGTAGTTCCCTCCAGGTTTCAACTGTTAATTTGGAAATTGTGTCCTGCTCAGCCCAAGCTGAAGTCATTAATTTATATTAAGAAAAGGCGTGGCCCCTGGTACTGACCCCTGGGGAACTTCACCCTGCACTTCCCTGCAGTCCAAATCAACCTTTTACTACCTACTCTCTGTATCCCATTACTCAGCCAGTTTTCTATCATAAGGTCATAAGGTCGTAAGTGATAGGAGCAGAATTAGGCCATTCGGCCCATCAAGTCTACTCCGCCATTCAATCATGGCTGATCTATCTCTCCCTCCTAACCCCATTCTCCTGCCTTCTCCCCATCACCCCTGACACCCGCACTAATCAAGAATCTATCTATCTCTGCCTTAAAAAATACCCACTGACTTGGCCTCCACAGCCGTCTGTGGCAACGAATTCCACAGATTCACCACCCCCTGACTAAAGAAATTTCTCCTCATCTCCTTCTTAAAGGAACGTCCTTTAAATCTGAGGCTGTGATCTCTAGTCCTAGACTCTCCCACTTGTGGATGACACACCGCAAAGGCGTTTCACTGTACCTCGGTACACGTGACAGTAGACTACAATGACTACGATAACACATCGGGCAAGGTGATGGAGAACAGCTAGATTTTGAGGCATCTTTGGAATGAAGCTACTTTCAGTAGACAGCATGAACAAAAAAATGTAGTCATCTTTTGCAGGGTTTTGTATTGTGAAACGACATAAATTATTGCGGTCACGGTGGCGCAGCGTTAGAGTTGCTGCCTTACAGCGAATGCAGCGCCGGAGACCCGCGTTCGATCCCGACTACGGGCGCCGTCTGTACGGAGTTTGTACGTTCTCCCCGTGACCTGCGTGGGTTTTCTCCGAGATCTTCGGTTTCCTCCCGCACTCCAAAGACGTACGGGTTTGTACGTTCTCCCCGTGACCTGCGTGGGTTTTCTCCGAGATCTTCGGTTTCCTCCCGCACTCCAAAGACGTACGGGTTTGTACGTTCTCCCCGTGACCTGAGCGGGTTTTCTCCGAGATCTTCGGTTTCCTCCCGCGCTCCAAGGACGGACAGGTATGTCGGTTAATTGGCTTGGTAAATGTTTTTTTTTAATTGTCTCTGGTGGGTGTGGGATAGTGTTAATGTGCGGGGATCGCTGGTCGGCGCGGACCCGGTGGGCCGAAAGGGCCTGTTTCCGCGCTGTATCTCTAAACTAAACATTCAAGTTGCCATTCTGTCAGATGTTGATGTTCTGTGTTGAAAGTACATCCGGTGGATACAGATAATGGAAATTGGATGCATGACCTATATAACTAAAATTGTGTTAATTGGGTGAATGAAATAAGAACTGAACCAAAAACTGAAGACTCGCTTTAAAAGGCGGCTTAAAAGTAGAAGACTCAACTAATGGATGGGTTGCAAATATTACACCGCTTTCAAAAATAACGAACAAACCAAGAAACAACTGGCTTCGCGATCTAACAGCAGTGATCGAGCCCTTCTGCAGTTGTACAGGGCCCTGGTGAGACCACATCTGGAGTACTGTGTGCAGTTTTGGTCTCCTAATTTGAGGAAGCACGTTCTTGCTATTGAGGCAGTGCAGCGTAGGTTCACCAGGTTAATCCCTGGGATGGCGGGACTGTCATATGAGGAAAGATTGGAAAGACTAGGCTTGTATTCACTGGAGTTTAGAAGGATGAGAGGAGATCTTATAGAGACGTATAAAATTATAAAAGGACTGGACAAGCGAGATGCAGGAAAAATGTTCCCAATATCGGGGGAGTCCAGAACCAGGGGCCACAGTCTAAGAATAAAGGGGAGGCCATTTAAAACTGAGGTGAGAAGAAACTTTTTCACCCAGAGAGTTGTGAATTTGTGGAATTCTCTGCCACAGAGGGCAGTGGAGGCCAAATCACTGGATGAATTTAAAAGATAGAGTTAGATAGAGCACTAGGGGCTAGTGGAATCAAGGGATATGGGGAGAAGGCAGGCAGGGGTTACTGATTGTGGATGATCAGCTATGATCACAATGTATGGCGGTGCTGGCTCGAAGGGCCAAATGGCCTACTCCTGCACCTATTGTCTATTGTCTATTGTCTATTGCGCCTATTTTCTATGTTTCTATGTTTCTATGACCACAGAACTACTTGAGGCCAGAGTCTTCACTTTGGATTCACTTGCAGAAGGATTGAAGACTGACGAAAGGTGAAGACCAGTGGTCTGAAGAAGGGTCTCGTCCCGAAACGTCACCCATTCCTTCTCTCCAGAGATGCTGCCCGTCCCGCTGAGCTACTCCAGGATTTTGTGTCTATCTTCTGAAGAATAGCTTAGATCTGCTAAAAGCAGATTGTGTGCCGGACGAGTCAGATTTAGAAAACCAATGAAACCGCTGATGCATAATCAGATTGAAGATTTTTCGATCAAATCTCACCAAGATGATCTCAGAAAGGGGAATTCAGTTTTTCAGACACTGGAGAAATTGATGCTGACTGGTGCTGAGCAGAGAAGATTGAGGGGAACCAGATTGGAGGCATTAAAAATGACAAGGGTTTTGATAAAGCAACATAGAGTTATCGAGTGATACAGCGTGGAAACAGGCCCTTCCTCCCAACTTGCCCACACCGACCAACATGTCCCAGCTACACTAGTCCCACCCGCCCGCATTTGGCCCATATCCCTCCAAACCCGTCCTATCCACGTACCTGCCTAACTGTTTCTTAAACGTTGCGATAGTCCCAGCCTCAACTACCTCCTCCGGCAGCTCTTTCCATGCACCCACCACCCTTTGTGTGGAAAAAGTTACCCCTCAGATTCCTATTAAATATTCCCCCTTCACCTTAAACTTAGACAATAGACAATAAACAATAGGTGCAGGAGGAGGCCATTCGGCCCTTCGAGCCAGCACCGCCATTCAATGTGATCATGGCTGATCATTCTCAATCAGTACCCCGTTCCTGCCTTCTCCCCATACCCCCTGACTCCGCTATCCTTAAGAGCTCTATCCAGCTCTCTCTTGAATGCATTCAGAGAATTGGCCTCCACTGCCATCTGAGGCAGAGAATTCCACAGATTCACAACTCTCTGACTGAAAAGGTTTTTCCTCATCTCAGTTCTAAATGGCCTACCCCTTATTCTTAAACTGTGTGGCCCCTGGTTCTGGGCTTCCCCAACATTGGGAACATGTTTCCTGCCTCTAACGTGTCCAACCCCTTAATAATCTTATACGTTTCGATAAGATCCCCTCTCATCCTTCTAAATTCCAGTGTATACAAGCCTAGTCGCTCCAGTCTTTCAACCTATGATAGTCCCGCCATTCCGGGAATTAACCTAGTAAACCTACGCTGCACGCCCTCAATAGCAAGAATAGCCTTCCTCAAATTTGGAGACTTATGTCCTCTGGTCCTCGATTCACCGACTCTGGGCAAGAGACTCTCTGTGCGTCGACCCGACCTGTTCATCTCACGATTTTATACCTTGATTCACACAACAGGGGCGAAACAATTTCTGAAAGAACAGAGGAGAAGGGAGGAAACACTCTTTTGCACAGAAAATTGTGAAAACGTGGAATGCACCGCCCAAGAATGTGGTGGAATTAAATTCCATTCTCGTTTTCAAAGGGAAATTGAACGAGTCCTTTACAAAGGATGAACTTTGCAGATTTGAGGTGTGGGACCAAATTAGTTCTTTCAAAGAGCTGGCACAGGCATTGCAAGCCTCGGCAATGTAAGATTCAGATTTTACTGCTTAATAATAATCAATATTGAATTAACTGCAGCAGATGATAAAAACGGTTTATTTTACTAGTTTTGTAGGTCACACAGCACTCAGAAGTTAATATAACAGTAGCTGGTCATTTTATATGATACAAATCAGACATTGTTCTTTGATGTGAAAAACAATCCGTGTCATAGTATTTCACATTGTTTTATGTTTGACATTCTCTTTCTCACTTTGATGTTCAAAAGGTAGTTTCGCCAGTTATTTTCACCGGTGGTAACAGCTATCTGGAGTTGGGGGAAAGTCACTGCAAGGTTTGCTGGTCATTTTCACTGGCAGGTGGATTTTGTGCTCAAGCAACTGACGGGTCCTTATTGAAGTATCTACAATCCTGAGAGGCAGAGATGGGATAGAAACATAGAAAGATAGAAAATAGGTGCAGGAGTAGGCCATTCGGCCCTTCGAGCCTGCACCGCCATTCAATATGATCATGGCTGATCATCCAACTCAGTATCCCGTACCTGCCTTCTCTCCATACCCCCTGATCCCTTTAGCCACAAGGGCCACATCTAACTCCCTCTTAAATATAGCCAATGAACTGGCCTCAACTACCTTCTGTGGCAGAGAATTCCACAGACTCACCACTCTCTGTGTGATGAAATGTTTTCTCATCTCGGTCCTTATCCTTAAGCTGTGACCCCTGGTTCTGGACTTCCCCAACATCGGGAACAATCTTCCCGCATCTAGCCTCTCCAACCCCTTAAGAATTTTATATGTTTCTATAAGATCCCCCCTCAGTCTTCTAAATTCCAGCGAGTATAAGCCTAGTCTATCCAGTCTTTCTTCATATGAAAGTCCCGCCATCCCAGGGATCAATCTGGTGAACCTTCTCTGTACTCCCTCTAAGGCTAGAATGTCTTTCCTCAGATTAGGAGACCAAAACTGTACACAATACTCCAGGTGTGGTCTCACCAAGGCCCTGTACAACTGCAGCAGAACCTCCCTGCTCCTATACTCAAATCCTCTTGCTATGAATGCTAACATACCATTCGCTTTCTTCACTGCCTGCTGCACCTGCACGCTTGGTTTCAATGACTGGTGTACCACGACACCCAGGTCACGTTGCATCTCCCCATTTCCTAATTGGCCACCATTCAGGTAATACTCTGCTTTCCTGTTCTTGCCGCCAAAGTGGATAACCTCACATTTATCCACATTATATTGCATCTGCCATGCATTTGCCCACTCGCCTAATCTATCCAAGTCACTCTGCAGCCTCCTAGCATCCTCCTCGCAGCTAACACTGCCCCCCAGCTTCGTGTCATCCCCAAACTTGGAGATGTTGCATTCAATTCCCTCGTCCAAATCTTTAATATATATTGTAAATAACGGGGGTCCCAGCACTGAGCCTTGCGGTACCCCACTAGTCACTGCCTGCCATTCCGAAAAGGACCCGTTTATTCCTACTCTTTGCTTCCTGTCCGCCAACCAATTCTCTATCCACATCAATACTGAACCCCCAATACCGTGTGCTTTAAGTTTGTACACCAATCTCCTATGTGGGACTTTGTCGAAGGCCTTCTGAAAGTCCAGATATAACACATCGACTGGTTCTCCCTTATCCACTCTACTAGTTACATCCTCTGGATACACAGCCAGAACCTTTTTCTTCTCCCAAGAGTGAAAATGTCAAGGATTCGGAGGTAGACACTAAAAGCTGGAGTAACTCAGCGGGACAGGCAGCATCTCTGGAGAAAAGGCATAGGTGACGCTTCGGGTCGAGACCCTTCTTCGGACCCGAAACGCCACCTATTCCTTTTTTCCAGAGATGCTGCCTGTCCCGCTGAGATACTCCAGCTTGCGGTGATCCCTGCATACCAACACTACCCTACGAATCCCAGTAACATCTCCGTACCACTAGTTCCCTGAGAAATATTAGAGTCGTAGAGTAGGCGTGCAGCGTAGGTTTACTAGGTTAATTCCCGGAATGGCGGGACTGTCGTATGTTGAAAGACTGGAGCGACTAGGCTTGTATACACTGGAATTTAGAAGGATGAGAGGGGATCTTATCGAAACCTATAAGATTATTAAGGGGTTGGACACGTTAGAGGCAGGAAACATGTTCCCAATGCTGGGGGAGTCCAGAGCCAGGGGCCACAGTTTAAGAATAAGGGGTAAGCCATTTAGAACAGAGATGAGGAAAAACTTTTTCAGTCAGAGAGTTGTGAATCTGTGGAATTCTCTGCCTCAGAAGGCAGTGGAGGCCAATTCTCTGAATACATTCAAGAGAGAGCTAGATAGAGCTCTTAAGGATAGCGGAGTCAGGGGGTATGGGGAGAAGGCAGGAACGGGGTACTGATTGAGAATGATCAGCCATGATCACGTTGAATGGTGGTGCTGGCTCAAAGGGCCGAATGGCCTCCTCCTGCACCTATTGTCTATTGTCTATTGTCACAGAGCGATGTAGCGTGCAAACAGGCCCTTCGGCCCAACCTGCCCACACCAGCCAACATGTCCCAGCTACACTTGCCCCACTTGCCCGCTTTTGGTCCATATCCCTCCAAACCTGCCCTACGCTTGTAACTGTTTCTTAAAGGTTGGGATAGTCCCAGCCTCAACTGCCTCCTCCAGCAGAGCATTAGTTTTGCAGGTGTTGCAAAACCAAAATCAGTTTGCAGCAGAACTGGACTTTGTTGTACATTAACAACAACAAAATTTAAATTCCGCTCTCATCAGATTCACACTGACAAAGACATCAGAGATGGGTACAGTTATCCCAGGTGCTCCATTCACCTCCTATTAATAATGAAGAAGCTAACGAGACCCAAAGGACTTATCCATCAAACTGATGCTGAACAAGCACTGAAAAAAAATGCTTGTGTTTATTGTTAGCTCATATTACACACACAAAGCCTTTTTTTTGTTGCTTAGAACCCAAGAGAGACACAAAAAAGCTGGAGTAACTCAGCGGGACAGGCAGCATCTCTGGCCCGCTGCAGACTGCAGGAGTACGTGCTGAGGGACGCACTGAAGCTCGGTGCAGCCAACGCCAAGGCCCTGTGGGGGAGGACCACAGAGGGAGACTAGAGGTAGTTAAAGGGTAAGGTGTGAAAACCACAGATCAAAGCGGATGGTGTTCAAGGAAACGTTGTTGGCTGAGGGCAAGGTGGCAATGAGGCATACAAAGAGTGATATTTAATCAGGAGGATTGGAACTAGTCGGAGAACTAGGGTGGGGGAGGGACAGAGAGAGTGGGGATGCAAGGGTTACTTGAATTTGGGGAAGTCAATGTTCATACCGCTGGGGTGAGAGCTGCCCAAGCGAAATATGAGGTGCTGTTCCTCCAATTTGCGCTGGGCCTCACTCTGACAATGGAGGAGGCCCAGGACAGAAAGGTCTGTCTTTGTCTTTGATTTGCCTTGTCATGTGAATTTTTAAGATTCCATGGCACAAGTTTTTTCGCTGCACATTCTAAAGAAATGGGAATCAACCTTTATTTCTGATTTTCAAAAATGCCCTTATCGTAAAAGGAAAAGTCCTTGACTGGATTTAGCTCGGTGTGAACGGACCTGCAAGTGACATCATTCACCCGTGAAAACTTTTATAAACATCAACCCGAAAATTGTGACAAGAGATGCCAATGCAAAATTTAAGCTGCCCCCAATCAGCAATAAGATTGATTGTATTATCTTCAGGGCAGTTTCTTCCCAGCTGTTATCAGGCAACTGAACCATCCTACCACAACCAGAGAGCAGTGCTGAACTACTATCTACCTCATTGGTGACCCTCGGACTATCTTTGATCGGACTTTGCTGGCTTTACCTCGCGCTAAACGTTATTCCTTTATCATGTGCAGGAAAGAACTGCAGATGCTGTTTTAAATCGAAGGTCGACACAAAACGCTGGAGTAACTCAGCGGGACAGGCAGCATCTCGGGAGAGAAGGAATGGGTGACGTTTCGGGTCGAGACCCTTCTTCAGACTGATGTCAGGGGAGGGGGCGGGACAGAGATAGGATGTAGTCGGAGACAGTCAGACTGGCGGGAGAACTGGGAAGGGGCTGGGGATGGAGAGAGAGGGAAAGCAAGGGTTATTTGAAGTTAGAGAAGTCAATGTTCATACCGCTGGGGTGTAAGCTGCCCAAGCGAAATATGAGGTGCTGTTCCTCCAATTGGCGCTGGGCCTCAAATGTACCGTACATCAACGAGACTAAGCGCAGGCTCGGCGATCGCTTTGCTGAACACCTCCGCTCAGTCCGCCTTAACCTACCTGATCTCCCAGTGGCTCAGCACTTCAACTCCCCCTCCCATTCCCAATCTGACTTTTCTGTCCTGGGCCTCCTTCATTGTCAGAGTGAGGCCCAGCGCAAATTGGAGGAACAGCACCTCATATTCTGCTTGGGCAGCTTACACCCCAGCGGTATGAACATTGACTTCTCTAACTTCAAATAGCCCTTCCTTTCCCTCTCTCTCCATCCCCTCCCCTTCCCAGTTCTCCCACCAGTCTTCCTGTCTCCGACTACATTGTATCTTTGTCCCGCCCCCTCCCCTGACATCAGTCTGAAGAAGGGTCTCGACCCGAATCGTCACCCTTTCCTTTATCATGTATTTGTACACTGTGAATAGCTCGATTGCAATCATGCATTGTCTTTCCGCTGAAAGGAATAGGTGACGTTTCGGGTCGAGACCCTCCTTCACGTTCGAGAGTCAGGGGAAAGGGAGAGGAGAGATATAGACGGTGATGTGGAGAGATATAGAACGAATGAATGAAACATATGCAAAAAAGAAACGTCACCCATTCCTTCTCTCCAGAGATGCTGTCTGACCCATTGGGTTACTCCAGCACTTTGTGTCTACCTTCGGTTTAATCCAGCATCTGCAGTCCCGTCCTACAAACTAACAAAGGTGCACACACAAGTACAGAACTGACCACTGCAGAAGGACACAACCATCGTGAATATTTGTCAGCACTGGGCCTGCACTCGCTGGAGGTTTGAAGGATGAGGGGGGGGGACCTCATTGAAACGTACCGAATAGTGAAAGGCCTGGATAGAGTGGATGTGGAGAGGATGTTTCCACTAGTGGGAGAGTCTGGGACCAGAGGGCACAGCCTCAGAATTAAAGGACGCTCCTTTAGGATGGAGACGAGGAGGAATTTCTTCAGTCAGAGGGTGGTGAATCTGCGGAATTCGTTGCCACAGACGGCTGTGGAGGCCAAGTCAGTGGGTATTTTTAAGGCAGAGAGATAGATAGATTCTTGATTAGTGCGGGTGTCAGGGGTTATGGGGAGAAGGCAGGAGAATGGGGTTGGGAGGGAGAGATAGATCAGCCGTGATTGAATGGCGGAATGGGCTCGATGGGCTGAATGGCCTAATTCTGCTCCTATCACTTATGAACTGGTGTTGTTACATCACACACTGTAGCTGAACACCACAGAAGACTCAGAAAGCGATGGCTAAGCTAGTGCAGCTGGTGTCTGCAAAGCAATACCAGCAGAAGAGAACAGAACCCATACTTATCACCCTCTGAATGTCCGTTGAATATTAATGTCCGCAAACAGTGGATTCCCCTCAGTTTTCCATTCACAATAAAGAGATTTAAACCAAAGTTTAAAAAGCTCCAGAATAATGCCCGGAGGCAAGTTAAACATTGCCCTGTGTCATTGGCAGTTGTGTCAAGTCTGTGCACCCCAAGTTCATTCCAGTTCAAATTGATACAGCACGGTTTCCATCATGAGAGGAAGCCAGACACAAAATGCCGGAGTAACTCAGCGGGACAGGCAGCATCTCGGGAGAGAAAGGAATGGGTGACGTTTCGGGTCGAGACCCTTCTTCAGACTGAAGAAGGGTCTCGACCCGAAACATCACCCATTCCTTCTCTCCCGAGATGCTGCCTGACCCGCTGAGTTACTCCAGCATCTTGTGTCTACCTTCGATTTAACCAGCATCTCCAGTTCTTTTCTACACATGAGAGGAAGCCACCCGACTGTAACTCAAGCTGTACAGTATATTATGGCTGATGCAATTTAGTTAAAAATTGGATTGTTCAAACTCACTTACATTGCAAAGTGTTTACAGGGAACTCTAAACACACACGTTAGAGTTTAGTTTAGAGATACAGCGCGGAAACAGGCCCCTTCGGCCCACCGAGTCCGCGCCGCCCAGCGATCCCCGCACATTAACACTATCCTACACACACTGGGGACAATTTACACATACACCAAGCCAATTTTAACCTACAAACCTGCACGTCTTTGGAGTGTGGGAGGAAACCGGAGATCTCGGAGAAAACCCACGCGGGTCACGGGGAGAACGTGCAAACTCCGTACAGGCAGCGCCCGGAGTCGGGATCGAACCCGGGTCTCTGACGCTGAAAGCGCTGTAAGGCAGCAACTCTACCGCTGTGCCACCATGCTTCCATGGTACCAGAGCTAGTTAGGATGCTTGATATCTTTGAAAATAGGACGATTCAAACTATTACAAAATCGAATAAGATGACATGTAGTTTAATTTAGAGGATGAGATCAATTAGGTACAGCTGTTTGTGACAGAGCAAATTATTACATTCGGTGTAAGGACCAAGTTTAATGATCGGCATTTTTACCGAGGCTGGACAGGGAGCATTGTGGAGCGTGGGGGTAGATAGGTTTAGTTTTGTTTAGTTTAGAGACACAGCGCGGAAACAGGCCCTTCGGCCCACCGAGTCCGCGCCGACCAGCGATCCCCGCACACTAACACTATCCAACACAAGGGACAATTTTTACATTTTTTAAAATAAACTAAGCCAATCAACCTACATTGCAAGTACGTCCTTGGAATGTGGGCGGAAAGCGGAGATCTCAGAGAAAACCCACGCAGGTCACGGGGAGAACGTACAAACTCCGTACAGGCGGCACCCGTGGTCAGGATCGAACCCGGGTCTCTGGCGCTGTGAGGCAGCAACTCTACCGCCGCGCCACCCTTCTTGCGCTGTAGGAAACTGTAAATTTTATCGATTAATGCACACGTTAAAAAAACCCGCTTCAGATCAGAAATGACTAGACACAAAGCACCCGCCCACATGGAATGAGAGTGACTGGGCAGTTCAGTGCCAGAGGAACCAATGCTGCAAATACCGTGGGGATGAGCATCACCTCAATAAGGTGCGTCCAAATCACAAGTGCAGCCTTGCCCGAGGAGTGACGTGTGAGAAGACACGAGAGCAGAGAGCTGTCGTCGCCAGAACTTTGACCCCCACATCACCGGCTAAGAACTCCATGCTCCAGATGTCACTCATCTATTGCATCCGCTGCTCCAGATGTCAACTTCTTTACAACGGCGAAACCAAACGCAGGCTCGGCGATGGCTTCGCTCAACACCTGCGCTCGGTCCGCGTTAACCAATCTGATCTCCCGGTGGCTGAGCACTTCAACTCCCCCTCCCATTCCCAGTCTGACCTTTCTGTCATGGGCCTCCTCCAGTGCCATAGTGAGGCCCACCGGAAATTGGAGGAACAGCACCTCATATTTCGCCTGGGCATCTTGCAGCCCAGTGGTATGAACATCGACTTCTCCAACTTTAGGTAGTTCCTCTGTCCCTCTCTTCCCCTCCCCCTTCCCAGATCTCCATCTATCTTCCTGCCTCCACCTATATCCTTCCTTTGTCCCGCCCCCCCCTGACATCAGTCTGAAGAAGGGTCTCGACCCGAAATGTCGCCCATTCCTTCTCTCCTGAGATGCTGCCTGACCTGCTGAGTTACTCCAGCATTTTGTGAATAAATACCTTCGATTTGTACCAGCACCTGCAGTTATTCTCTGATATTTATCCTCACGAGGCCGATCTGTTGGCCGAGTCTGAATCACACAGGACTGGTTCAATCTATGTAGGGAAGGAACTGCAGACGCCAAAGATAGACGCAAAATGCTGGAGTAACTCAGCGGGACAGGCAGCGTCTCTGGAGAGAAGGAATGGGTGACGTTTCAGCTCTGAAGAAGGGTCTTGACCCGAAATGTCCCCCATTCCTTCCCGCCAGAGATGCTGTCTGTACGGAGTTTGAGCGTTCTACCCATGACCGAGTGGGTTTTCTCCAAGAACTTTCGTTTCCTCACTCACTCCAAAATTTGCAGGTAAATTGGCTGGGTATCAATGTAAAATTGTCCCTAGTGTGTGAAGGATAGTGTTAGTGTGCGGGGATCGCTGGTCGGCGGGGAATCGGTAGGCCGAAGAGTCTGTTTCCGCGCTGTATCTCTAAACTAAACTAAACTAAACTAAATATCTAGTGCTAATCTTGTGTTCTCGTTCAGGTGTTCCAAAATTCCTCGAGACTGGAAGTTCACATAAACCATGAAACATATGTCCTGAAAACTATATTTTAAGACCGCAGACTCAGTGCCAAGGAAGCAACCTGTTATATTTTGTTCCAAGAACTGTAAAAACGTAGCTTTCTAAACGTTTGTTAACCCATGAACAACTGATTTCATGTGTAGGAAGGAACTGCAGATGCTGGTTTACACCGAAGAGAGGCACAAAATGCTGGAGTAACTCAGTGGGTCAGGCAGCATCTCTGGACAGAAGGAATGGGCGACGTTTCGGGGCGAGACCCTTCTTCAGTCTGAGGGTCAGGGGAAAGGGAATCTCTCGTTTCAGTGTGAAGAACCAGGGGCCACAGTTTAAGAATAAGGGGTCGGCCATTTAGAACAGAGATGAGGAAAAACTTTTTCAGTCAGAGAGTTGTGAATCTGTGGAATTCACTGCCTCAGAAGGCAGTGGAGGCCAATTCTCTGAATGCATTCAAGAGAGAGCTAGATAGAGCTCTTAAGGATAGCGGATGCAGGGGGTATGGGGAGAAGGCAGGAACGGGGTACTGATTGAGAATGATCAGCCATGATCACATTGAATGGTGGTGCTGGCTCGAAGGGCCAAATGGCCTCCTTCTGCACCTATTGTCTATTGTCTATTGTCTATTGTCTAAGAAGGGTCCCGACCCGAAACGTCGCCCATTCCTTCTCTCCAGAGATGCTGCCTGTCCCGCTGAGTTATTCATTCCTGGGATCATTCTTGTAAACCTCCTCTGGACCCTCTTCAGAGCCAGCACATCCTTCCTCAGATATGGGTCCCAAAATTGCTCAATATTGTCTCAGTATTGAGCCTGGGTAATGCTAGGAACACGACCAGAAGGTGCATTCAGTCACGTGTGTGTCACCCGACCAAGAAGGTTCCCAGGTTCAGGCTTTAGTCTGCGCAGAGCTAGCTGACCTCAAGTGAAGATAGGTTTGTCATCTGTCCCGTATTAGCCGGGACATCCCGTATTTTGGGCTAAATTGGTTTGTCCTGTACGGGACTGCCCTTGTCCCGTATTAGGCCCGGGGGGGACGCTGTAGGCTCGGACAGTATAGGCCCGGACAGTGTGGGCCCGGACAGTGTAGGCCCGGACAGTGTGGGCCCGTACAGTGTGGGCCCGGACAGTGTGGGCCCGGACAGTGAGGGCCCGGACAGTGTGGGCCCGGACAGTGTGGGCCCGGACAGTGTGGGCCCGGACAGTGTGGGCCCGGACAGTGTGGGCCCGGACAGTGTGGGCCCGGACAGTGTGGGCCCGGACAGTGTGGGCCCGGACAGTGTGGGCCCGGACAGTGTGGGCCCGGACAGTGTGGGCCCGGACAGTGTGGGCCCGGACAGTGTAAATCCCGAGGCCCGGGCACCGCCTAACGGAGGTTGCCGAGCAACCCGTCTCCCAGCCCGGGCAGCCGCCATTGGTGGAGCGGGAGCACATGGCCGCTGGCTGGGTGAGGTCACGTGGGGCGCGGGGCGGTGACGTCACCTTGTCTCTTACTTGGGAGTGAGATAGTTGGCACCCCTAGGTGAAGACGTGTTGGCAATCTTCACTGCCCACTGCTAATTCACTGTCCAGTGACCCTTGGAGGAACTCACACCTGCGAACACTGTGCAAAGAGCCTTAAACTGCCCTGAAATGCAACTTGATTTGAAAGGCCAGTCAGTGCCAACTGTTAAGACTCATTCACAAGGGATATTCGGTCGCTTGGTTGACTCACAAGAGGGTAATTTAGTGCCTGCGGAACAGTACATCAGCACAAATCAACAGGACAAAAAAGATGTATTAATAATAAATCATTAAAATTCACTAGTTTTCCCTTGGCATAAACAAAATGCCACACATCTGTGCGTGGTACGCAGAAACTATTTATATGTGCCACACATCCAAAAAAAACAAATTACATATAAATCCAGGTCACAAATAGGATTTCTCGCAGAGAAACAGGTGGTGTTGACTTCAGTAGAGTGGGCCACAAGGTGTGACCCTTTGCTTCATTTGTAGAACATTGTGTGCATGCTTCTATGCAAGAATGTCGCCTTATCCTGGTGTCAAATTCACAAGTGTGTGAAATGGCATTTAATCATTGGCTTGCATTAGCTGGCAGGATTCTGTTATGGGTGCCCGGGTGTGTTCAGGGCCCAGATGGGAGGGCAAGGGATCTCACGGACAGAGTCTAGCAACAATTCCAATGCTCAATCAACAAATTTCAAAACAAAAAGCAGCTCGTTCCCATTCCGGTTTCAAGGCAGAGGTAGATAGAGATTCCTGTGTAGGAAGGAACTGCAGATGCTGGTTTAAATCGAAGACAGACACGGAATGCTGGAGTAACTCAGCGGGACAGGCAGCATCTCCGGAGAGAAGGAATGGGAGACCCTTCTTCAGACCGAAATGTCGCTCATTCCTTCTCTCCACAGATGCTGCCTGACCCGCTGAGTTACTCCAGCATTTTGTGTCTATCTTAGATAGATTCCTGATTAGTACGGGTGTCAGAGGTTACGGGGAGAAGGCAGGAGAATGGGGTTGGGAGGGAGAGATAGATCAGCCAGGATTGAATGGCGGAGTCAACGCGATGGGCCGAATGACCTAATTCTGCTCCTTATGAAGCAAAGTACATTTTAGAGAAATTGAAGACTGAGTTGTTTAAACTTCATATTAGACACAGCATGTTCAAAATTTGTTCTAAAATTCCACAGTTAGAGACATCTTATGTGCACTCATAGCAACTGCACCCATTACATATATCCTTAATTGTTCAATAATAGACAATAGACAATAGACAATAGGTGCAGGATGAGGCCATTCGGCCCTTCGAGCCAGCACCGCCATTCAATGTGATCATGGCTGATCATTCTCAATCAGTACCCCGTTCCTGCCTTCTCCCCATACCCCCTGACTCCGCTATCCTTAAGAGCTCTATCCAACTCTCTCTTGAATGCATTCAGAGAATTGGCCTCCACTGCCTTCTGAGGCAGAGAATTCCACAGATTCACAACTCTCTGACTGAAAAAGTTTTTCCTCATCTCAGTTCTAAATGGCCTACCCCTTATTCTTAAACTGTGTGGCCCCTGGTTCTGGACTCCCCCAACATTGGGAACATGTTTCCTGCCTCTAACGTGTCCAACCCCTTAATAATCTTATACGTTTCGATAAGATCTCCTCTCATCCTTCTAAATTCCAGTGTAACACAACAAATTGGTGGCACCTTTGAGTTGCTGCCTTACAGCGCTTACGGAGCCAGAGACCCGGGTTCCATCCCGACCACGGGTGCTGTCTGTACGGAGTTTGTACGTTCTCCCCGCGACCTGCGTGGGTTTTCTCAGAGAACTTCGGTTCCCTCCCACACTCCAAAGGCGTAGAGGTTTGTCGGTTAATCGGCCTGGGTATAAATGTAAAAATTGTCCCGAGTGTCGGATAGCGTTTACGTGCGGGGATCGCTGGTCGGCGCGGACACGGTGGGCCTGCTTCCGCGCTGTATCTCTAAACTGCACTAAAATAGGGGGGAAAAGAATTGATGGCTTGTGACACGGATAAAAAACCTCCCGCCGATTGTAATCTGCTGTGATTACTAGGGTTTATCTGAATCAGTTTGCATTAAATACAGGATATAATAGATAGCTGGGAGCAAGCAGATTACAAGGCTGTAATCTAATTGAAGGGGTTCGGATAGCATCAGAAATCATGGGAACAAAACTAGAGTGGTTTATGAACAACAGCTGACTCTCCCAAGATTAGATTAAAGCCTAATCAGTCCTGTACATAGCTGGTTATTGATAATACGTGCAATGTTTGCCATATTATGCCATTGTTTTTATTCCACCGACTGTTGTAACCATGAATCTGAACCCAATATATGTCCGATTTGAGATTTGGCAGATTTTCGTTTTTTCCATTTCTGTTCTCGAATTTAGAAAATCTCTTGACTTTTGATAGTGGAGAATGGGGCACTGATTATGCAAAGGTCATTTCTCATTAGATTATAGAATATTTTTGCAATCGCTTTCTCTCAGTCTTAGTTTAGTTTAGTTTAGTTTGGAGATATGGCGCGGAAACAGGGCCTTCGGCCCACCGAGTCCGCGCCGACCAGCGATCCCCGCGCACTAACGCTATCCTACACGCGCTGGGGACAATTGACATTGACACCATGCCAAGGAACCGACAAGCCTGTACGTCTTTGGAGTGTGGGAGGAAACCGAAGATCTCGGAGAAAACCCACGCGGGTCACGTACAGACAGCGGAGGTAGCCGGGATCGAACCCGGGTGTCTGGCGCTGTGAGGCAGCAGCTCTACCCGCTGCGCCACCATCTCGAGTCGCCCTGACATACACGACTTACTAGTCACGTAAGTCACAGGAAGAATGAAGGATATCCCTGTACATCACCTTCCAGGGATTCCTCATGGAAGTGGTTTTGATGCCAACATACTGTCAATCTGACAGACCGTAGATCACGGCGTGCACACGAAGAAAGGCACTGCAGGCAAAACCATTGTTTTCAAGAGAAACGGGAAGAAAATCTGCGAGATCGGGAAGTGCAATGAAATTCCCAGGTCCAATAAATTTTGCAAACACTCTTCCTTCATTGATTGTTGTTGACATATGGGGCCGATCTCTCCAGAATAATTACAGGAAACATTGACAAACAGTGACTTTATAAAATGAACTGTACGCCTTCAATTGTTGTGGAGAAATATGGAGATCGGAAACAGTACCACTGATGGATGGGTTCAGATCCAACTCACACTGCTCGAAACAAGTAGTATAAGAAAATAACTGCAGATGCTGGTACGGATCGAAGGTATTTATTCACAAAATGCTGGAGTAACTCAGCAGGTCAGGCAGCATCTCGGGAGAGAAGGAATGGGTGACGTTTCGGTCAAGGACTATCTTTGATCGGACTTTACTGGCTTTATCCTGCACGAAACGTTATTCCCTTATCGTGTATCTGTACACTGTGGACGGCCCGATTGTAATCATGTATTGTCTTTCCGCTGGCTGGTTAGCACGCAACGAAAGCTTTTCACTGTACCTCGGTACACGTGACAATAAATTAAACTGAGGTGAAGCACCTACCCTAGACGCGGTCTCACCCTACATTATCCTCGATCTCTTCTACATTATCCTCGATCTCCATCTCCTTTGTCGCGTTTTCACACCTTACACGTCCTTGTTTCTGTATCTCCCTCTCCCCTGACTCAGTCTGAAGAAGGGTCTCGACTAGGGGGTGCCAACTATCTCACTCCCAAATAGGGGACAAGGTGACGTCACCGCCCCGCGCCCCACGTGACCTCAGCCAGCCAGCGGCCACGTGCTCCCGCTCCACCAATGGCGGCCGCACGGGTCGGGAGGCGGGTTGCTATGCAACCACCGTTAGGCGAACACACTCGACCCCGCTCCCCTAACACACTCCGTGAGCCTACACTGTCCCGGCTGACAGCGGCCCCTGGGCCGAATACGGGATAAGGGCGGTCCCGTACGGGACAAACCAATTTAGCCCAAAATAGAGGATGTCCCGGCTAATACGGGACAGTTGGCAACCCTGGTCTCGACCCGCAACGTCAGCCATTCCTTCTCTCCAGAGATGCTGCCTGTCCCGCTGAGTTGCTCCAGCACTCTGTGTGAATGCCTCTTCATTGCGCTACCTAAGTTATACCGGCCGCACATACTTGTTATTTTAGATTCTTTCAAATTTCAGGCAGGTGTTGCCAAATAAAACGAAATGTATTAAGCTATTTTAATTTATGTTGGGGCATCAATCATCTGAACTTTGGAAAAAGTTGGACGATCTAGCTTAACCTAATTAACCTAACGTGACAAGGATACACTTGAACAGACAATGGATTCTAGGGTGTAGGAAGGAACTGCTTTTGCTGGTTGACACTGAAGGGAGACACAAAATGCTGGAGGAACTCAGCCATTCTCGGGTGCAGATTCGAATTGTGACGACGGCAATCGATCGCGAGGAAGTACATGGGTGGTGAAAGATTTAGCTCCATGACATTTGCTAGAAAAACTCGTCAATTGATATAGCACCAGAAAATGCCTGAGTGTTTTGTATGCAGCACAATGAAATGCTTTGAAATGCAGTGGCCGCTGTTATGTGAGCAAACACAACAGCCATGATTCATTTAGTAAATTCTCAGAAACAGCAGGGAATCAAATCAACAATGAATTTATTTTAGTTGGCTCTCGGGTGGCCAGCTCTCGGGTGGTTTGCTGCTCCCTCTGAAATCTTTACAGAACATCCAAAGGAAAGTCTAACACTTGTCTCGTCCTTCATAAGCCCTATCTCATCAAAGTGCAGCTCTGGACACAAAGGTTTTGACATCTGAACCAAACCGACATGCGTGCCAAATGAATGGCACTGAAGATGAACGTTTATGGTGTCAAATCAACATAGAGCACAGGCACAAAATGCTGGAGTAACTCAGCGGGACAGGCAGCATCTCTGGAGGGAAGGAATGGGTGACGTTTCGGGTCGAGACCCTTCTTCAGACTGAGAGTCAGGGGAGGGTCTGGAGACAATATTCATACCACTGGGATGTAAGCCTGTCAAAACAATCACCCACTCTCAATATCAAAATATTCTGCCACAAATAGAAAGCAATGCTGAACTATTATCTACCTCATTGGTGACCCACGGACTATCCCTGATCAGAACTTTCTGGCTTTACCTTGCACTCAACGTAATTCCCTTATAAATGAGAGCTGGATAGAGCTCTTAAGGATAGCGGAGTCAGGGGGTATGGGGAGAAGGCAGGAAGGGGTACTGATTGAGAATGATCAGCCATGATCACATTGAATGGTGGTGCTGGCTCGAAGGGCCGAATGGCCTCCTCCTGCACCTATTGTCTATTGTCTATTGTCTATTGTCTAACCTGTACACTGTAAATGGCTCGATTGTAATCATGTGCTGTCTTTCCGCTGACCGGTTAGCACGCAACAAAAGCTTTTCACTCTACCTCGGTACACGTGACAATAAACTCAACTCAAACTATTCCATTGATAGATACAAAACGCTGGAGTAACTCAGCGGGACAGGCAGCATCTCTGGAGAGAAGGAATGGCTGACGTTTCGGGTCGAGACCCTTCTTCAGAGTTACTCCAGCACTTTGCCTCTTTCTTCGGTGCAAGCCAGCATCTGCAATTCCCTTCCTGCATCAAACTTTTTCTTGCCCCAACAACGTTCCCTCGTCCTCACAAGCAAATTTCTCTTTTGCGTTCGGAAGCAGTGAAAAAAAAAAGCATTCTGGCCACAATTAGAAAATCGGCACATTTTCAGAACCAAATCCAAATTTCGAGTTTGCAACAAAGGTCTTTTCTTGCAATGGATCAACTTTTCTCATCTTTTGCTCCCAAGCCCTCTTCTGCAGTTGCAAAATATTTCACGTTTCTTTCCTTGCATTCTTTCCGTCTCTCTCTCTCTCTTTCTCTCTCTCTTTGCTTCACGCACGCGATCTGTACCATTTTTTCCTTTGGCTGCTGCCCCCTCTTTTCTCTTTGTCTGCTTCTCTGTAATCCTCTAAGTTTCTGCCCCTTCACTGTGTCTAATTCCCTCCTCGTGTGCTTGGGCTGTTGTTTTTTTTGTGTTTAATTCAGTGATTAACTCCGAATCTGGCAGATCATGTTGCTTATTAGCTGCCTCCTTTCACACTAATTTAATGCTTATTAAACCGAGGCCACCAGCACAGTGAGACATTCCAGCATAAACAGTATCCCACTTCCCTGCCTCTGTGTTGTTCAGCCTCAGAGCTGATTACACATTTTCTACAGATTATTGTGTTCGGTTTTATACCTTTGTCATAAAAGCTGAACTTTGGTAATAAAGAGACACAATAAGACTTTCCCAAAAAGCACCAGCAAAATATCTTGGCTCACGACACGGATGAGAATGCTGAATTTCTGAATCTTTTCCCAACATGCACAAAAAAACAGCCCCAGTCATCATTTGTGACAAAGGTCCTTTTCAAGCTTTTACAAAAGCAAACTTGTATGAATCAGAAACGCAGTAACACTGAGGACGTGAGCGGAGTTTGAGAGGGATGCATTCGACCAGCTCTGGGTGATTTTATAACGCTCTTGCACAACGCAATACGGTTGCTGCATTATCCTCATTAAATAAAAACGCCCTCCCTTGAAAACAAAATGTTTATTAATATCTACGAGCTGACTAAAACTGAAATTAATCCTCAGATCTGGTTTCGTTAATCATGTTTTACAGTGACGGCATGGAGCTGCCGTTAACCTTTGCTCTCTCGCATAAAATGATTATTTTAACTTGCACCAAGTCCCATTCATCCGTCACTGTGACCGACATTGACCCCTATTCTGGTGATGCTTAGATTTTAACATTTGTGAACTAGTTTCAAATCCCCGCCACGCCTTTCTCCTCTTCTCGATTCTCGGACGTTGCCAATTGTAATTATTTTTCAGGCGCAGACAGCTGTCTCTTCGGCTGAAGATAGACACAAAAAGCTGGAGAAACTCGGTGGTCTTGAGCTCCATTCCTTCACCTCCCAGCATCTTTACCTCTCCCTTCAAAATGTTCCACATGAACTGAGATGAGGACCGTGATGAGGAAACGATGAGGGAAAACTTTCTCGCCCAGAGAGTTGTGAATCTGTGCAATTCCCTGCCACAGAAGGCAGCGGAGGCCAATTCACTGGATGTTTTCAAGAGGGCGTACGATTTAGCTCTTCGGGCTAACGGAATCAAGGGATATGGGGAGAAAGCAGGGATGGGGTACTGATTCTAAGATGATCAGCCATGATCATATTGAATGGCGGTGCTGGCTCGAAGGGCCGAATAGCCTCCTCCTACACCTATTTTCTATGTTTCTGTGGAAAACATTCGCCTTTGGCCAATCTGTGGTAATATTTCTTGTGATCCTGTTAAATTTATTGGATTATGTTTCTGTGAAACCTTTACAGCGCAATGTAAATGGAGGTTGTAGTTGATGGTCATTTTGGAATCGGAACTCCAGTACAGGATACATCCATTTATAAAATAATTATGCTGCTTCTCATATGTTAATATGTTATTATTCTTGGCAACGTCACGCATACTTGATTCCCCATAGTTGCAATCTTTGTTTCAAAATCTATCAAACCATTAGCAAGAATTCGATGTAAAGTTGCACTTTCAGCATCATCGACACTGTCAAACTCCTCCAAATCTTGTTACATGGGACCTATTGATTGATTATCTAGGAAGGAACTGCAGATGCTGGTTTACACCGAAGATAGATACAAAATGCTGGAGTAACTCAGCGGGACTGACAGCATCTCCGGAGAGAAGGAATGGGTTTTGCGTTTCGGGTCGAGACACTTCTTCCACAGATTGGAAGTGTTCAAATGGTACGTTTTATTGTTCAGCTCACTCCAACAATTGCAGCCAATTGTGGACGCAGTCCGGACCATCACACAAACCAACCTCCCTTCCATCGACTCCATCTACACCTCACGCTGCCTCGGCAAGGCCAGCAGCCCAGACCATCACACAAACCAACCTCCCTTCCATCGACTCCATCTACACCTCATGCTGCCTCAGCAAGGCCAGCCGCCCAGACCATCACACAAACCAACCTCCCTTCCAATGACTCCATCTACACCTCATGCTGCCTCAGCAAGGCCAGCAGCATAATCAAGGACCAGTCTCACCAGACCAGACTAGGCTTGTATACACTGGAATTTAGAAGGATGAGTGGGGGTCTTATCGAAACGTATAGCATTATTAAGGGGTTGGACACGTTAGAGGCAGGATACATTATCCCAATGTTGGGGGAGTCCAGAACGAGGGGCCACAGTTTAAGAATAAGGGATAGGCCATTTAGAACGGAGATGAGGAAAAACTTTTTCAGTCAGAGAGTTGTGAACCTGTGGAATTCTCTGCCTCAGAAGGCAGTGGAGGCCAACTCTCTGAATGCATTCAAGAGAGAGCTAGATAGAGCTCTTAAGGATAGCGGAGTCAGGGGGTATGGGGAGAAGGCAGGAACGGGGTACTGATTGAGAATGATCAGCCATGATCACATTGAATGGCGGTGCTGGCTCGAAGGGCTGAATGGCCTCCTCCTGCACCTATTGTCTATTGTCTGTTGTCACTCCCTCTTCTCTCCTCTCCCATCGGGCAAGAGGTACAGAAGTGTGAAAACGCACACCTCCAGATTCAGGGACAGTTTCTTCCCGGCTGTTATCAGGCAACTGAACCATCCTACCACAACCAGAGAGCAGAGCTGAACTACTATCCACCTCATTGGTGACCCTCGGACTATCCTTGATCGGACTTTGCTGGCTTTACCTTGCACTAAACGTTATTCCCTTATCATGTAAATGGATCGATTGTAATCATGTCTTGTCTTTCCGCTGACTGGACAGCACGCAACAAAAGCTTTTCACTGTACCTCGGTACACGTGACAATAAACTCAACTCAATTGTGACCCTGGTTAGTTCACTGTGGGCAGAGACCACGCGGATAGTACGAGCTTTGTCCCAATTCAAGTGCTGCTGAAACTCTTCTCTCAGGACATCGGCTTTAGTTCAGGATGGAACTGCAGATGCAGGTTTACACCGAAGATAGGCGCAAAATGCTGGAGTAACTCAGCGGGACAGGCAGCATCTCTGGAGAGAAGGAATGGGTGACGTTTCGGGTCGAGACCCTTCTTCAGAAAAAAGCTTGGCTTTGTACACAAGCGCAACAGTTCTTAGGCAAACACCAAGCAAGTTATGGTTGATTCATCAACTATCAGCCATGATCACGGTGAATGGCGGTGCGTACAGGCTCGAAGGGCCGAATGGCCTACTCCGGCACCTATTGTCTATTGTCTATATAATTTCATTACGTGGATCATTTATTTATCACAAAACGTCTGGATATAATACTGACAAACTAACAATGAAAAATAGCTAATGTACGATGTGGCTCAGCGGTAGAGTTGCTGCCTTACAGCACTTGCAGCGTCAGAGACCCGGGTTCGATCCCGGGCATGGGCGCTGACTACGGAGTTTGTACGTTCTCCCCGTGACCTGCGTGGGTTTGCTCCGAGATCTTCGGTTTCCTCCCACACTCCAAAGGCGTGCGGGTTTGTAGGTTAATTGGCTTGGTATAAGTGTAAATGATCCCTAGTGTGTGTGGAATAGTGTTAGTGAGCATGGATCGCGGGTCGGTGCGGACTCGGTGGGCTGAAGGGCCTGTTTCTGCGCTGTATCTCCAAACTGAACTGCTGATGAGCATTCAGCTGTGGTCCGATCCTTAATTGGGGCGTGGAAGCATGAATCTGACTGGAAAGTTCATTTCAAAAGCCTATGAATGAAAGGAATCAATGAATGAGCTCTGTGCAGAAATGCAGCAGCTGTTAAGGCAGTAGTAATGTTATTCATTTAAGATTCACTTAAGACAGACAACATATCCCTTGACATTTGTCATCGATTTCTCATTATGATTGAGTTGAGTTTAGTTGAGTTTATTGTCACGTGTAACGAGGTACAGTGAAAAGCTTTTTGTCACTTGCCAGCCAGTCAGCAGAAAGACAATGCATGATTACAATCAAAGATAGACACAGAGTGCTGGAGTAGCTCAGCGGGTCAGGCAGCATCTCTGGAGAGAAGGAATGGGTGACGTTTCGGGTCGAGACCCTTCTTCAGACTGAAAGTCGCGGGAAAGGGAAACGAGAGATATAGACGGTGATGTAGAGAGATATAGAAACATAGAAACATAGAAAATAGGTGCAGGAGTAGGCCATTCGGCCCTTCGAGCCTGTACGCACCGCCATTCAATATGATCATGGCTGATCATCCAGCTCAGAAACCTGTACCTGCCTTCTCTCCATACCCCCTGATCCCTTTAGCCACAAGGGCCACATCTAACTCCCTCTTAAATATAGCCAATGAACTGGCCTCAACTACCTTCTGTGGCAGAGAATTCCACAGATTCACCACTCTCTGTGTGAAGAAATGTTTTCTCATCTCGGTCCTAAAAGACCCCCCTTATCCTTAAGCTGTGACCCCTGGTTCTGGACTTCCCCAACATCGGGAACAATCTTCCCGCATCTAGCCTCTCCAACCCCTTAAGAATTTTATATGTTTCAATAAGATCCCCCCTCAGTCTTCTAAATTCCAGCGAGTACAAGCCGAGTCTATCCAGTCTTTCTTCATATGAAAGTCCTGCCATCACAGGGATCAATCTGGTGAACCTTCTCTGTACTCCCTCTAAGGCTAGAATGTCTTTCCTCAGATTAGGAGACCAAAACTGTACATAGAACAAATGAATGAAAGAGATGCAAAAAAAGTAACGATGACAAAGGAAACAGGTCATTGTTAGCTGTTTGATAGGTGAGAACGAAAAGCTGGTGCAACTTGGGTGGGGGAGGGATGGAGAGGGAGGGTATGCAGGGGTTACTTAAAGTTAGAGAAATCAATATTCAAAAACATGGGGTGGAAGCTGCCCAAGCGAAATATGAGGTGTTGTTCCTCCAATTTAATTTGGGCCTCACTCTGACAATGGAGGAGGCCCTGGACAGAAAGGTCAGTGTGGGAATGGGAGGGGGAATTAAAGTGTTTAGCAACCGGGAGATCAGGTAGGTCCAGGCGGACTGAGCGAAGGTGTTCAGTGAAATGATCGCCCAGTCTGCGTTTGGTCTCGCCGATGTATAAGAGTCCACATCTTGAACAGCGGATACGGTAGATGCGGTTGGAGAAGGTGAGGTAGTGGTTTGAATGAGAGCTCTCTCTTCCCACATCAGTACTTTCTCATCTTGCCTGACGCTCTGAGCAATAGTTAACATTGGACCGTGACGAACTCAGTGCGACTTGCAATGGAATCTTCCTTCAATAGCCCTTAACAAGCTTAAACGGTTTTTTTCTTGAGCAAACATTTCTCTGCTTTCAGACCAACAGTGTTATTCAATACTCAAAACTTAAATATTCAGGTAGGCTCCTCACTTGTGAACTGCAGACGCTGGTTTACACCGAAGACAGACACAAAAAGCTGGAGTGACTCAGTGGGACGGGCAGCATCTCTGGAGAGAAGGGAGAAGTGTCTCGACCCGAAACGTCACCCATTCCTTCTCTCCTGAGATGCTGCCTGTCCCGCTGAGTTACTCCAGCGTTTTGTGTCTGTCTTGTTCAGTTGGATTGCCTAGTGGCCTACTTTTTTACACTCAGTGGAAAGTAAAATGCGTTGCGTGAAGTATGTTATTTTCTTACCAGGCACGCGGTGGAGAAGCAAAACGGTGAACTCTATTTTAATGAAATACATCCAGAAGCAGACATGCACAGCCTCTGTGAAGATTGCTCCAGTATGACTTAAAGGGGCCTTGCCAGAACAAGTCCCGGGATGACACTGGGAACCTAACTTGGGTAATTCCCCTTTAAGGTTTGTGTGGCAGCCCAGACCATCGCACAAACCAACCTCCCTTCCATTGACTCCATCTACACCTCACGCTGCCTCGGCAAGGCCAGCAGCCCAGACCATCACACAAACCAACCTCCCTTCCACTGACTCCATCTACACCTCACGCTGCCTCGGCAAGGCCAGCAGCCCAGACCATCACACAAACCAACCTCCCTTCCACTGACTCCATCTACACCTCACGCTGCCTCGGCAAGGCCAGCAGCATCATCAAGGACCAGTCTCATCCCGGCCACTCCCTCTTCTCCTCTCTCCCATCGGGCAAGAGGTACAGAAGTGTGAAAACGCACACCTCCAGATTCAGGGACAGTTTCTTCCCGGCTGTTATCAGGCAACTGAACCATCCTACCACAACCAGAGAGCAGTGCTGAACTACTATCTACCTCGGACTATCCTTGATCGGACTTTGAGGCCCTCTGAGGGGGCGCTGTGAACTGTTTATGTATGTGCTGTTATGTTTGTGTGCCATTGTATGTTCGTTCTTAGTACCTGAACTGATGTACAGCACTTTGGTCAATGTGGGTTGTTTTTAAATGTGCCATACAAATAAAATTGACTTGACTTGACTTGACTTTGCTGGCTTTACCTTGCAGTAACTGTTACTCCTGGACTAATCATGATTGCAATCAAGCCGTCCACAGTGTACAGATACAGGAAAAAGGGAATAACGTTTAGTGCAAGGTAAATTCCAGTAAAGCCGGATTAAAGATAGGCTGAGGATGTCCTAGATGGTAGGTGATGTAATATAAGCCAGACAAGGCAAGGATCTACCAGTAGTTTTGAACACATTGTAGATATTCAAAAGCAATTTTATTTTTTCCAAAATTTATGCTGAATCTCTTTGGGGTAGCGTGAAATTTCTTTGAATATAATCTGAGAAAGCAAATAACATACAGTGGGACAGAGTTCGTTCAGAGGTCTTTTTGCATTCATGGACGCACGAAGGATTTGCCCTTGGAATCTGGCTCTTTCAACTTCCCGAGAATGAAAAACTCCCTTTATCAAACTTATAATAGCTTTTCATTTTTCACCAAGAAATTGCCGCCGAGTCCAGAAGAAATGGAGAGATGTCGACAATTTCAGTGGAGGCCCAAAGCGAGGATTAGACGGAGAGCATGGGTGTGAAACCGTGCATTTGTGATTAAATGTCTCCGCTCCTTGCTGCCAACAACATTAGCTGCGTCATTGAAACAACAACAAGACACAATTGTAGTGTGCCACTGGACAGACGAATACAGTGTTTGGTCACCATCTTCTAAGGCTAATAGAGACCAATTTTGATAGCGTCTGGTAAATTAGTTTAGTTTAGAGGTACAGCGCGGAAACAGGCCCTCTGGCCCACCGAGTCCGCGCTGACCAGCGATCCCCGCGCACTTAAGGGCTGTCCCAGTTACGCGATTTTTAAGGCGACTGCCGGCGATTGTCAAAGTCGTAGCAGAACGCCAACATTTTCTTTTGCCCTACGACAATGACCACGACAATGACCACGACAGTGACCACGACAATGACCACGACAATGACCACGACAGTGACCACGACAATGACCACGACAATGACCACGACAATGGCCACGACAATGACCACGACAATAACCACGACAGTGACCACGACAATGACCACGACAATGACCACGACAATGACCACGACAACGCCGAGTCAGGTCGATACAAGTCACTTTTTTGGTGAAACTAGCACCTGGCTAAGAGATTACACCGTCTTCGGAAACATCGCGAAATCCCCACGCTTACCTGACCGCCAAACTGTCGCCTCCAATCTACCCGTCAAATGTCCTGACGGTAAATAAATTGGCCAAACAAAACTATCTTCTGGCATCTTCAAATGCCCTTTTCTTAATTTAATATTACGTGCTTCCAAATGCATCTGCGACAACCTAGCAAACCTGGGGACAGCATGCGACAGACAGCGCCCGCAATAAGCAGCGATACCTGGCGACAAGCCAGCGGTCGCTGAGAAATTACTATCCGCGACGCGCCGAGATTTTCAATTTAGATTTCGATTTAGAGATGCAGCGCGGAAACAGGCCCTTCGGCCCACCGGGTCCGCGCCGCCCAGCGATCCCCGCACACCAACACTATCCTACAGCCACTAGGGACAATTTTTTTTACATTTGCCCAGCCAATTAACCTACATACCTGCGCGTCTTTGGAGTGTGGGAGGAAACCGAAGATCTCGGAGAAAACCCACGCAGGTCACGGGGAGAACGTACAAACTCCGTACAGACGGCGCCCGTAGTCAGGATCGAACCTGAGTCTCCGGCGCCGCATTCGCTGCAAGGCGGCAACTCTACCGCTGCGCCACCGAGACACGCTACCATTCAATGAAGACTCCTCACGATCACACCCGCGACACCCGAACATTCGGCGACAGCCTAGTCGTCGGCAGTCGCCTTAAAATCGCCTAAGTGGAACAGGCCCTTAACACTATCCTACACACACCAGGGGTCATTTACAATTACACCAAGCAGGTGAATTGGCTTGGTGTTAATGTAAATTGTCCCCAGTGTATGTTGGATAGTGTTAGTGTGCGGGAATCGCTGGTCGACACGGATTCGGTGGGCCGGAGGGCCTGTATTCGCGCTGTATCTCTAAACTAATCACTGTCATTTTCCGCAAGAGCACCTTCCTCTCACAAAATTCTTGGTGTCGGTTGTGACCCAAACTGTCAAGTCGAACCTAAACTGACAAAAAACTACCACTCTCTGGTCAACCCCGACCAAAATTCACGTGAATATTTAGTCCAAGGGACAGCGTACAGTGTCGGAAGGAACTGCAGATGCTGGTTTAAACCGAAGATAGACACAAAGTGCTGGAGGAACTCGGCGGGATAGGCGGCATCTCTGGAGAGAAGGAATAGGTGACGTTTCGGGTAGAGACCCTTCTTCAGACAGATGTCAGGGGAAAGGGAGATACATAGATACATAGATAATCCCTCTCCCCTGACATCAGTCTGAAGAAGGGTCTCAACCCAAAACGTCACCCATTCCTTCTCTCCAGAGATGCTACCTGTCCCACTGAGTTACTCCAGCATTTTGTGTCTATCTTCGAATAGAGTATAGTCTTTTCTTTGTAGGCCAGTTGTACTTTCTCAAGCTCGAGAGACGAATCCAACTTCTGGGGAGAACAATAATCACTCCGTTGAAAATATATATTTTCATTGCTCATTTACACGACTAATTCTATGAAGCCATCCATCCATCAGTGTTATCTTAATGCAGAAATATTAACTGGAGATGTATTACAAGTTTCAGTTTCGTTTAGTGTCACGTGTACCGAGGTACAGTGAAAAGCTTGCGTGCTAGCCAGTCAGCGGAAAGACCACACAAGATTACCAGACATTTTTCACCATGTACGTTCACCAAAGTTGTAACAGGCAGAAAAAATATAAACAGTATATATAAACGCTGAACTCTTCACTGAATTATTATTTAAGGTACCTGGTAAACCTGAATTGTGCTCATGCTGTTCATTCCTTTCAGACAAAGGAATAGCTTAAAACAGTGCCCGATTTGGCTTTTCCACGCAGAAGGACTGTTTGACCTGCGTAGGAAGGAACTGCAGATGCTGGTTTACACCGGAGATAGAACGGAGATGAGGAAAAACTTTTTCACTCAGAGAGTTGTGAATCTGTGGAATTCTCTGCCTCAGAAGGCAGTGGAGGCCAGTTCTCTGAATGCATTCAAGAGAGAGCTAGATAGAGCTCTTAAGGATAGCGGAGTCAGGGGGTATGGGGAGAAGGCATGAACGGGGTACTGATTGAGAATGATCAACAATGATCACATTGAATGGTGGTGCGTACAGGCTCGAAGGGCCGAATGGCCTCCTCCTGCACCTATTGTCTATTGTCTAGACACAAAATGCTGGTGTAACTCAGCAGGACAGACAGCATCTCTGGATAGGAGGAATATGTAACGTTTCGGGTCGAGACCCTTCTTCAAACTGAGAGCCAGGGGAGAGGGGAACGAGAGATATGGAAGGGTCAGGTGTGGGGAGTAAGGTCTCTCATTTCCCTCTCCCCTGACTCAGTCTGAAGGACCTCGACCAGAAACGTCACCCATTCCTTTTCTCCAGAGATGCTGCCTGTCCCGCTGAGTTACTCCAGCATTTTGTGTCTATCTTCGGTGTAGATTTAGATTTTAGATTTAGAGATACAGCGCAGAAACAGGCCCTTCGGCCCACCGGGTCCGCGCCGCCCAGCGATCCCCGCACACTAACACTATCCTACACACACTAGGGACAATTTTTACATATTACACAGTCAATTAACCTACATACATGTACGTCTTTGGAGTGTGGGAGGAAACCGAAGATCTCGGAGAAAACCCACGCAGGTCACGGGGAGAACGTGCAAAGTCCGTACAGACGGCGCCCGTAGTCAGGATCGAACCTGACTCTCTGGCGCTGCATTCGCTGTAAGGCGGCAACTCTACCGCTGCGCCACCGAAAACCAGCCTCAGTAATTCCTTCCTGCACGTGGAGTGTTTGACTTGAAAGTGTAAGAACCAATTTTGCAAATCAAGATCAAAAATTCATTAAAACCCTCCTTTTATTTGAGCATAACTGGCATGTCACGGATTCCGGTGTGGCTTTTCTGATAGTAAGGAAGTGTATTTATCAAGCTAATCTGTGGACTTTCGGATGTCATTGGTTTCCTGAGAAAAACATTATGGCTCGATAATGAGCTGGGTGATGATAGAATAATGGAGACAATTTCGGAAAGGGAATACAGAAGCATCACACCCACCACATCCTCCCGGGCGCACGGTGGCGCAGCGGTAGAGTTGCCGCCTTACAGCGCTCACTGTGCCAGAGACCCGAGTTCGATCCCGACCACGGGCGCTCTCTGTACGGAGTTTGTACGTTCTCCCCGTGACCTGCGTGGGTTTTCTCCGAGATCTTCGGTTTCCTCCCACACTCCAAAGACGTGCAGGTTTGTAGGTAATTTGGCTTGGTGTAAATGTAAATTGTCACTGGTGTGTGTAGGATGGTGTTAGTGTGCGGGGATCGCTGGTCGGCGCGGACTCGGTGGGCCGAAGGGCCTGTTTCCACACTGTATCCCTAAACTAAACTAAACTAAACTAAATAAGATGTCTCGAAGAAGGGTCTCGACCCGAAACGTCGCCCATTCCTTCTCTCCTGAGATGCTGCCTGACCTGCTGAGTTACTCCGGCATTTTGTGAATAAATTCCACGTGAGACATAACCACTCTCGCATCTCTGTCATGTGTCTATGTAAAGGCAATGAAACTAGACACATCTCCTGAGATGCTTTCAAAAGGGAGACCTATGAGTATCACTCCACACAGTTAAAATGAGGAAAATACTATCAACAGTTCCCATGTGAGCAGCAAATAATCATTTCCAAGGAGGAGGGAAGAATGTTGTTCAAAAGACGAGACTCCAGGATCCATCATTGATAATGGTTGACTAAAATCAAAGTCAACTTTCAAGTTAAAGTCAACTCCAGGTTGCATCGTTGATAGGGCATCGTTGATAGGTCATCGTTGATAGGGCATCGTTGATAGGTCATCGTTGATAGGGCATCGTTGATAGGGCATCGTTGATAGGTCATCGTTGATAGGTCATCGTTGATAGGGCATCGTTGATAGGGCATCGTTGATAGGGCATCGTTGATAGGGCATCGTTGATAGGGCATCGTTGATAGGGCATCGTTGATAGGGCATCGTTGATAGGGCATCGTTGATAGGGCATCGTTGATAGGTGATCGTTGATAGGTGATCATTGATAGGTGGCGCAGCGGTAAACTTGCTGCCTTGCAGCGAATGCAGCGACGGAGACCCGGGTTCCATCCTGACTACGGGCGCTGTCTGTACGGAGTTTGTACGTTCTCCCCGTGACCTGCGTGGGTTTTCTCCGAGATCTTCGGTTTCCTCCCGCACTCCAAAGACGTGCAGGTTTGTCGGTTAATTGGCATGGTATAAATGTTAAAAAATTGTCCTGAGTGTGGTATTAGAAGGATGGTGTTAATGTGCGGGGATCGCTGGGCGGTGCGGACTCGGTGGGCCGAAGGGCCTGTTTCCGCGCTGTATCTCTAAACTAAACTAAACCTGGGACCTTGGTACGAATGTAAATTGGTATGAATGTAAATTGTCCCCAGTGTGTGTAGGATAGTGTTAGTGTGCGGGGATCGCTGGTTGGTGCGGACCCGGTGGGCCGAAGGGCCTGTTTCCACGCTGTATCTCTAAAACTAAAGCCAAAGCGTTAAAACTAAATAAGGCAGGTTGACTGCTCTTGTGCTCTTAGGCAACGGTAGAGCATCCGTGCTCATGCTGTTAGTTTGTCTTATCTCTTCATGGGTAGGTCGGCTTTGCTAGGTGTTATAAATTGGCTACTGTTTGCAATAGGATGTACATTGGCCTTGTATTGAACACAGCAGGTAGAGCTGGCTGGATAAAAGACAAGAACGGAGTAAGACAAAATGTGTCGGAAGATGGTTTAAACCGAAGATAGACACAGAAAGCTGGAGTAACTCAGCGGGACAGGCAGCATCTCTGGAGACAAGAAGAAGGGTCTCGACTCGAAACGTCACCCATTCCACTCAACAGATAAAAGTGTAGGTAATTAACCAAAGCGATACACATTCACTCTTGATCAGAGCTCAGAAAGATATGAATTGAGGTTCAGAAGTGATTTGCGACGAGACTGGAGCGACTAGGCTTGTATACAATTGCAGTTGTACAGGGCCCTAGTGAGACCGCACCTGGAGTACTGTGTGCAGTTTTGGTCTCCAAATTTGAGGAAGGATATTCTTGCTATTGAGGGCGTGCAGCGTAGGTTTACTAGGTTAATTCCCGGAATGGCGGGACTGTCATATGTTGAAAGACTGGAGCGACTAGGCTTGTATACACTGGAATTTAGAAGGATGAGAGGGGATCTTATCGAAACATATAAGATTATTAAGGGGTTGGACACGTTAGAGGCAGGAAACATGTTCCCAATGTTGGGGTAGTCCAGAACCAGGGCCCACAGTTTAAGAATAAGGGGTAGGCCATTTAGAACTGAGATGAGGAAAAACTTTTTCAGTCAGAGAGTTGTGAATCTGTGGAATTCTCTGCCTCAGAAGGCAGTGGAGGCCAGTTCTCTGAATGTATTCAAGAGAGAGTTAGATAGAGCTCTTAAGGATAGCGGAGTCAGGGGGTATGGGGAGAAGGCAGGAACGGGGTACCGATTGAGAATGATCAGCCATGATCACATTGAATGGCGGTGCTGGCTCGAAGGGCCAAATGTCCTCCTCCTGCACCTATTGTCTATTGTCCATAACTGATTTGCGTAGGAAGGAACTTCAGATGCTGGTTTAAACCGAAGATAGACACAGAAAGCTGGAGTAACTCAGCGGGACAGCAGGGAAGGAATGAATGGGTGACGTCTCGGGTCGAGACCCTTCTTCAGACCCTTCTCGACCCCAAACGTCACCCCTTTCCTTCTCTCCAGAGATGCTGCCTGCCCCGCTGAGCCACTCCAGCATTTTTGTGCCGATCGTCAGAACCGATTTGCCCGACAGACGGCCAGAAAAGGAAAACAATAAGGGCCAAGTGCACCCGTTTGGAGGTGCCTCAACTGTAGACCGAAAGTCAACAGCCCAAGAAGGACGAGACTGAGACCCCCTCAACAAAGAGGGGGGGGGGGGGGGGGGGAGGGAAGGAGCATCGGTCCCAACACAAGGAGGCTTTGTGTAAGCAGCAGGCCGAGGGAAATGGGATGTAGCACTGATGTTGAACTAGCAGAGAAAGGCTTATCGACTTTTAAGAGTCCAGTTGATCCAGCATAACTATGTGCAGAAAAACTTTACTAAATCTAATCTTCCTCTACATTGTCCATTGTTGAGTAAGCCTCTGCTGGAATGCAGCAACATTAAGCCTGATGGCCTGGAGGCCTCAACAAGAGCCTTCACCCTCTACTCGCTGCTTTCCCCTGCACTTCTGCACTCCCCCTGGCTTCTTCTCACACGGTCCTGACATCGAAACATAGAAAATAGGTGCAGGAGGAGGCCATTCGGCCCTTCGAGCCTGTACGCACCGCCATTCATTGCGATCATGGCTGATCGTCCACAATCAGCACCCCGTGCCTGCCTTCTCCCCACGTCCCTCGATTCCGCTGGCCCCTCGTGCTCTATCTAACTCTCTTTTTAATTCATCCAGTGATTTGGCCTCCACTGCCCTCTGTGGCAGAGAATTCCACAAATTCACAACTCTCTGGGTGAAAAGGTTATTTCTCGGCTCAGTTTCAAATGGCCCCCCCTTTATTCTTAGACTGTGTGCGGCCCCTGGTTCTGGACTCCCCCAAACATTGGGAACATTTTTCCTGCATCCGGCTTGTCCAGTCCTTTCATAATGTTATACGTTTCTGTAAGATCCCCTCTCAAACTCCAGCGAATACAAGCCCAGTCTTTCCAATCTTTCCTCATATGACAGTCCCGCCATCCCGGGGATTAACCTGGTGAACCTACGCTGCACTGCCTCGATACTGCACTACCCCCACAGTTCCCTCCTTGTTCCTCTTGCTCACTGTAAATGCTGCATTGTGGGCCGGCTCGATTGCGCAAAAGAACACATATTCCTGCCTTCCCAGGGCGGGGAAAGTTGTTTGAATTTTGCTGCCAATTCATTTGTGCCTCCCTTCCCCTTAGTGAACCCAGAGAGTTGTGAATCTGTGGAATTCTCTGCCACAGAAGGCAGTGGAGGCCAATTCTCTGGACGTTTTCAAGAGAGAGTTAGATTTAGCTCTTCGGGCTAACGGAATCAAGGGATATGAGGAGAAAGCAGGTAATGGGGTACTGATTTTGGATGATCAGATTGAATGGCGGTGCTGGCTCGATGGGCTGAATGGCCTACTCCTGCACCTATTTTCTATCTTTCTATGAACTACGAAGCTAAGTTAGGATGGACAGCATGTCATGCAGATGGGAGCAGAGGCTTCATAGCCTCAGAATTAAAGGACGTTCCTTGAGGAAGGAGAGGAGGAGGAATTTCTTTAGTCAGAGGGTGGTGAATCTGTGGAATTCTTTGCCACAGACGGCTGTGGAGGCCAAGTCAGTGGATATATTTCCAGAACCAGGGGCCACAGTTTAAGAATAAGGGGTAGGCCATTTAGAACGGAGATGAGGAAAAACTTTTTCAGTCAGAGAGTTGTGAATCTGTGGAATTCTCTGCCTCAGAAGGCAGTGGAGGCCAATTCTCTAAATGCATTCAAGAGAGAGCTAGATGGAGCTCTTAAGGATAGCGGAGTCAGGGGGTATGGGGAGAAGGCAGGAACGGGGTACTGATTGAGAATGATCAGCCATGATTACATTGAATGGCGGTGCTGGCTCGAAGGGCCGAATGGCCTCCTCCTGCACCTATTGTCTATTGTCTATTTTTAAAGCAGAGATAGATTCTTGATTAGTGCGGGTGTCAGGGGTTATGGGGAGAAGGCAGGAGAATGGGGTTAGGAGGGAGAGATAGATCAGGGCGGCACGGTAGCGCAGCGGTAGAGTTGCTGCTTTACAGCGAATGCAGTGCCGGAGACTCAGGTTCGATCCTGACTACGGGTGCTGCACTGTAAGGAGTTTGTACGTTCTCCCCGTGACCTGCGTGGGTTTTCTCCGAGATCTTCGGTTTCCTCCCACACTCCAAAGACGTACAGGTATGTAGGTTAATTGGCTGGGTAAATGTAAAAAAAATTGTCCCTAGTGGGTGTAGGATAGTGTTAATGTACGGGGATCGCTGGGCGGCACGGACTTGGTGGGCCGAAAAGGCCTGTTTCCGGCTGTATATATATGATATGATATGATACCAGCCATGATTGAATGGTGGGGTAGACTTGCTGGGCCGAATGGCCTCATTCTGCTCCTGTCACTTATGAATGTGAACTTGTGAACATATCTTGGCTTGGGAACAAGTGGAACAAGAATGATACAGGTGCTCAGAGGGTTACATTGTGAGGACAGCTGACATAAATTTGGGAAAATCAAGAACAAGGTGTACAATCTTAAAATTCGAGCTAAACTATTGAGGAGCGGGAACCAGAAGCACCTTTCCCCGAGAGGGTTGCCTTGTGAGTTATGGACACTGGGACAATTGTGGCTTTCAGTCAAAGATCGATTTTTTTTTTTTTTGGAAGAGATAATTCTGCAGATGACGAAAGTCTGAAGGAAAGACAAAAGGCCGGAAATATTCGGCAAGTCAGGCAGCATCTGAAGAGCTAATTCCAGTTTCTTACTCCATCGGCAGCTTTTTTGTCAGTTCGTAGTATCAAGGGGGATTAAAAAGTTATGATACATATTCACCTTGATCTGAATAGTCAAACACACTTGAGGCATTGAAGCCACTTTCAGTTCCTATGAAGTGATGCGCACATCCACTCTCAAACTACCATCTACCTCATTGAAGACCCTCGGACTATCCTTGATCGGACTTTGCTGGCTTTACCTCGCACTAAACGTTATTCCCTTATCATGTATCTGTGCACTGTAAATGGCTCGATTGTAACCGTGTATTGTCTTTCCGCTGACTGGTTAGCACGCAACAAAAGCTTTTCACTGTACCTCGGTACACGTGACAATAAACTCAACTGTAACTGTAGCCCATGCTGAGAGGCACAACGATTAGGTCTGACAAACTGCATAATGCCGCATTTGATTTTGACGTATCTTGCAGGGAACAAATAGAAACATAGAAACATAGAAAATAGGTGCAGGAGTAGGCCATTCGGCCCTTCGAGCCTGCACCGCCATTCAATATGATCATGGCTGATCATTCAGCTCAGTAGCCTGTACCTGCCTTCTCTCCATACCCTCTGATCCCTTTAGCAAAAAGGGCCACATCTAACTCCCTCTTAAATATAGCCAATGAACTGGCCTCAACTACCTTCTGTGGCAGAGAATTCCACAGACTCATCACTCTCTGTGTGAAGAAATGTTTTCTCATCTCGGTCCTAAAAGACTTCCCCCTTATCCTTAAGCTGTGACCCCTGGTTCTGGACTCCCCCAACATCGGGAACAATCTTCCCGCATCTAGCCTCTCCAACCCCTTAAGAATTTTATATGTTTCTATAAGATCCCCCCTCAGTCTTCTAAATTCCAGCGAGTACAAGCCCAGTCTATCTAGTCTTTCCTCATATGTAAGTCCCGCCATCCCAGGGATCAATCTGGTGAACCTTCTCTGTACTCCCTCTAAGGCAAGAACGTCTTTCCTCAGGTTAGGAGACCAAAACTGCACACAATACTCCAGGTGCGATCCAATGAGATCTTTTAGTAGAACCTCCAAATGCAAAATGTCAGCTTTAGTTTTAGTTTGGAGATGCAGTGCGGAAACTGAATGGTGTCAAGTTAGGAATATTATCTGAATGGTGTCAAGTTAGGAACAGGGGACGTACAACGAGATCTGGGTGTCCTAGTGCATCAGTCACTGAAAGGAAGCATGCAGGTACAGCAGGCAGTGAAGAAAGTCAATGGAATGTTGGCCTTCATAACAAGAGGAGTTGAGTATAGGAGCAAAGAGGTCCTTCTGCAGTTGTACAGGGCCCTAGTGAGACCGCACATGGAGTACTGTGTGCAGTTTTGGTCTCCAAATTTGAGGAAGGATATTCTTGCTATTGAGGGCGTGCAGCGTAGGTTTACTAGGTTAATTCCCGGAATGGCGGGACTGTCGTATGTTGAAAGACTGGAGCGACTAGGCTTGTACACACTGGAATTTAGAAGGATGAGAGGAGATCTTATCGAAACGTATAAGATTATTAAGGGGTTGGACACATTAGAGGCAGGAAACATGTTCCCAATGTTGGGGGAGTCCAGAACAAGGGGCCACAGTTTAAGAATAAGGGGTAGGCCATTTAGAACTGAGATGAGGAAAAACTTTTTCAGTCAGAGAGTTGTGAATCTGTGGAATTCTCTGCCTCAGAAGGCAGTGGAGGCCAATTCTCAGAATGCATTCAAGAGAGAGCTAGATAGAGCTCTTAAGGATAGCGGAGTCAGGGGGTATGGGGAGAAGGCAGGAACGGGGTACTGATTGAGAATGATCAGCCATGATCACATTGAATGGCGGTGCTGGCTCGAAGGGCCGAATGGCCTCCTCCTGCACCTATTGTCTATTGAAACAGGCCCTTTCGGCCCTCCGGGTCCGCGCCGACCAGCGATCCCCGCACACTAACACCATCCTAGGGACAATTTTTTTAACATTTGCCAAGCCAATTTACCTACAAACCTGTATGCCTTTGGGGATGTGCAGCTGTATCCAGCGGTGCTCCACGCGTGTTAGAACTAGGTAACTTAACTGGGTAATACATAATTCAAAATGGCCACGAGCTGTCACCTTCAAGAATGTGCTGGAAGTCCACACTAAAGCCAGTAGAAATCGATTAAAAACTTTTTTTTTTTTTTTTTTTGGGGGGCTTTTTTTTTTTTGGTGCTTCTCTCTAATCTGCTTCCAAGACTGTTTGGTTTGAGTCAGTGCTCCACAGTGCACATCCACCCCTAAAAAGAGATCATCCTGCTTTTCATTCAGCTGATTACGAAGAGGGATAAAGGAATAGGCGAACAAATTTTTTTTTTTAAAAGACCCTGGATCGCATCTAGCCATGGCTGGTTCTGCTTTTCTTCACTGCACAGCTTTGCAGACGGATCACGAGAAATTAAACAGCTTATTAGCTGCTCGGGAAGTATGAAGGCGTAGGCCATCAGTGCAGGGGGCCGGTTCTCCCTCAGCACCGTTAGTGAACTCAAGGGTCCAAACCGAAGGTATTTATTTCACAAAATACTGGAGTAACTCAGCGGGTCAGGCAGCATCTCTGGAGAGAAGGAATGGGCGACGTTTCGGGTCGAGACCCTTCTTCAGACTGATGTCAGGGGGGGCGGGACAAAGGAAGGATATAGGTGGAGACAGGAAGATAGAGGGAGAACTGGGAAGGGGGAGGGGAAGAGAGGGACAGAGGAACTATCTAAAGTTGGAGAAGTCGATGTTCATACCGCTGGGCTGCAAGCTGCCCGGGCGAAATATGAGGTGCTGTTCCTCCAATTTCCGGTGGGACTCACTATGGCACTGGAGGAGGCCCATGACAGGAAGGTCAGACTGGGAATGGGAGGGGGAGTTGAAGTGCTCAGCCACCGGGAGATCAGATTGGTTAATGCGGACCGAGCGCAGGTGTTGAGCGAAGCGATCGCCGAGCCTGCGTTTGGTTTCGCCAATGTAAAGAAGTTGACATCTGGAGCAGCGGATGCAATAGATGAGGTTGGAGGAGGTGCAGGTGAACCTCTGTCATTCAATGTGATCATGGCTGATCATACACAATCGGTACCCCGTTCCTGCCCTCTCCCCATACCCCCTATCATTACGAGCTCCATCTAACTCTCTCTTGAAAGCAATGCTGCCTGACCTGCTGAGTTACTCCAGCATTTTGTGTTAACCCTCACAGCGTTGAGCCTTGGGAAGTTTTTGTCGGTAAGAGGCATCACGCAAATGCAAGTTGATTCATATCTCTGGGCCTGACTTCAGTCCTCTGTTTGAGCCAAGCTGGTAACAAAAAAGTAATTAATGGGACCTAGTCCACAAATCCCTTCTTTGTTTTCTATAACCTAGTCACTGGCTGAATTACCTAATTTAAATGTCACACGGAATATTCACCAGACTATTTCCATTTCAATCTGGACAGAGTAGGCATAGTTGTTTCACTGTTGTGATGTAAATAAATTGCTGAAGTGATAAATGATTTTGATATTTTTGATGCTAATGTAAATTTTAAACTACATACAGATCTTTGAGTGCACATTCTTGCTCACAAGTTGGAGCAATTTTGTGAATTATCTTCCCTATCTCAGAGACTGGGGGCTGCCTTCAACGATTGCCAATTGAATTGAATTTAATTGAAGGACACAGCAGGGAAACAGGCCTTTCGGCTCGCTGAGTTCACAACGACCATCGATCACCCATTCACATTCATGCTATGTATCCCATTTTTGCAACTATCTTTGAGTTTAGACTTTGCTTTAGACCTTAGAGACACAGCGCGGAAACAGGCCCTTCGACCAGCGATCACCTGTTCACACTGTTGTTGTTGTTCGTCCTTCGGGTTGGAAGATGACCATGAGTTTACTTTCAGTTGGAGGATTGGTGACTGTGGGTCCGGAAGTGACTGGTGAGGCCAATCCGGGCCCGGAAGGCACGCCCACACGTAGGACACAAGTGGATGGGTGCTGCAGTGGAAGTGGAGGTAGCCCGGGCCTTGCGCGCGGTGCGTTGCCTCTGGGCCTCTGCAGTGCGTCTGTTCTCTGCTGCACGGGCTCCTATCATATCATCATATCATATATATACAGCCGGAAACAGGCCTTTTCAGCCCACCAAGTCCGTGCCGCCCAGCGATCCCCGTACATTAACACTATCCTACACCCACTAGGGACAATTTTTACATTTACCCAGCCAATTAACCTACATACCTGTACGTCTTTGGAGTGTGGGAGGAAACCGAAGATCTCGGAGAAAACCCACGCAGGTCACGGGGAGAACGTACAAACTCCCTACAGTGCAGCACCCGTAGTCAGGATCGAACCTGAGTCTCCGGCGCTGCATTCGCTGTAAAGCAGCAACTCTACCGCTGCGCTATCGTGCTGTGGTGAGCTTGCTGCGCCAGGTTGGACGGTCCAGAGCAAGAGACTCCCAAGTGCTGAGGTTGATGTCCAAGTCTTATCATATCATATCATATATATACAGCCGGAAACAGGCCTTTTCGGCCCTCCAAGTCCGTGCCGCCCAGCGATCCCCGCACATTAACACTATCCTACACCCACTAGGGACAATTTTTTACATTTACCCAGCCAATTAACCTACATACCTGTACGTCTTTGAGGGACACTTTGAGGCAGTCCTTAAACCGTTTCTTCTGTCCTCCTACTGAGCGCTTGCCCTGACACAATTCTCCATACAGAAGCTGTTTTGGCAGTCGACTCTCGGGCATTCTGACGACATGGCCTGCCCATCTGGCTTGGGCTTTCCGTAGGAGGGTGTGGACGCTGGGGATTCCGGCCCGTTCCAAGACCTCTGTGTCGGGAATTTTGTCCTGCCACCTGATGTGAAGGAGTCTGGGTAGACAGCTCAAGTGAAAGTGGCTGAGCTGTTTGGCATGTCTGCTGTAGACAGTCCAGGTCTCACTGGCATAGAGAAGAGTGGTGAGTACCACTGCACGGTAGACCTTCAGCTTGGTGGTAAGGCCGAGTCCTCTCCGCTCCCAAACATTCCCACGGAGTCGCCCAAAGGCAGCGCTGGCCTTGGCAATCCTGTTGTTGACCTCAGCGTCAATGTTCAACACTCGCGAGAGTGTACTGCCCAGATAGGTAAAGCTGTCGACTGCCTGTAGGTTCTGCCCCTTCACCGTGATGTGTGGTTCCTGGTGGGGCTTTCCAGGCGCGGGAAACAGCGTGGAAACAGCGTGTCGGCCCACGAAACCGACCAGCGATCACCAGTTCACACTGGTCTCGTTTTAGAGACACAGCAAGGAAACAGGCCCTTCGGCCTACCGAGTCCACGCCGACTATCAATGACCCATTCACACCAGTTCACACTAAAGCCATCCTGCACACCGGGAACAATTGACAATTTTACCGAAGCCAATTAACCTTCAAACCCGCACGTCTTTGGAGTGTGGGAGGAAACCCACGTGGTCACAGAGTGAATGTACAAACTGCGCACACACAGCACCCGAGGCCAGGTTTGAACCCGGGTCTCTGGAGCTGTGAGGCTGCATTTCTACCACTGTGCCAACTTCTGGTTTACCAGAAAATAACAACAATCCCCTCCTCAAATTAAAGTTTCTGGAACTCAACTATTATAGAACTTAATCTCTGCTCGTTTCATTTTAGTTTCTGCAAAAGCAGATTACATTTTTTAATTAAATCATGGAGTAAGCTCCCTTAACTATTGATGTTCGATTCAATAATCGCTATATCTGAGGAAGCAGCGGATTTTTTAAAAAGGTCGTTCTCCATCGCAGGAATTAATTTGATTATCGCTCAGTTTGCCTGGAAGAATTTAATATAAAAATGATTCTATTTCCATCACGGTATTTTTTGCGTTTTTCCCAATGTTCAGGATTTGCATTGCACTGTGAAGAGATCACATTAACATACCCAAGAGCAGTGGTGTCCTCTACACTAGTTATTCGCACAGAGAGATTGCAACTAAGACAGGTCATCAGAAGGAACAATGTTCTCAAGTGTATTTGAAAACTGCTCTTCCGAAATCCCATGCGCTAGATAATAAAGTCCCGAAAATCTATGAGTTTTATAGACAATGACCTTGAAATTATCTTTGCAAATACTGCATACAAAGGCACAACACATTCAAGTAATATTTCTTTGTTCACCATTCTGTCAGACGAGTTAACCCATTTCAAATTCATCGTCACACAAAACAGTAGACAAAAGGAGTGTAATGCGAACAAGTTATACATTGATAAACTGGTTTAGTTTAGTTTAGAGAGGCAGTGCTGGAAAAACAGGCCCTTCGGCCCACCGTGTCAGCGCCGACCAGCGATCCCCGCACACTAACACTATTCTACACACACCAGGGACAATTTACAATTGCACCAAGCCGATTCACCTGCAAACCTGCACGTCTTTGGAGTGCGGGAGGAAACCGGAGGCCACGGGGAAAACCCACGCAGGTCACGGGGAGCACGTACAAACTCCGCACAGACAGCACCCGTGGTCAGGGTGGGACCCGGGTCTCCGGCGCTGTGAGGCAGCAGCTCGACCCGCTGCGCCACCGAGAACCAGTGAACATTGAGAAAAATTAGAAGTTTACATTTAGGCTTTCAAAATTTTGTTTCTGTTCATGGAAGCTTTATATTTCTCTCCTCTTCGTTGCTTTTCCCTGACGAGACAAATAAGACAGTGCCATGCACTGAGTAGTGGAATAATCAGTGTCAGTGTCCAACTCATCACTCCATAATGTAGCACATTGATCTCAGAGCTTCCAACATCATCATCTGTATACGAAAACTCTCGTTTGTTTGTTTGTTTGTTCCTGAACTACAGAGAGGGCGAGGGGGAGGGGTGGAGGAAGGGGGAGGGAGTGGGAGGGAGGGTGGGGGGGAGTGGGGGAGAGGGGGGGGGGGGGAGAGGGGGAGAGGAGGGAGGGGGGAGAGGGGAGGGGAGGGAGGAGAGGTTTGGGCGCAACGAGTCCACTTGGTCTAGTGAAGAAAGCCAATGGAATGTTGGCCTTCATAACAAGAGGAGTTGAGTATAGGAGCAAAGAGGTCCTTCTGCAGTTGTACAGGGCCTTAGTGAGACCGCACCTGGAGTACTGTGTGCAGTTTTGGTCTCCAAATTTGAGGAAGGATATTCTTGCTATTGAGGGCGTGCAACGTAGGTTTACTAGGTTAATTCCCGGAATGGCGGGACTGTCATATGTTGAAAGACTGGAGCGACTAGGCTTGTATACATTGGAATTTAGAAGGATGAGAGGGGATCTTATCGAAACGTATAAGATTATTAAGGGGTTGGACACGTTAGAGGCAGGAAACATGTTCCCAATGTTGGGGGAGTCCAGAACAAGGGGCCACAGTTTAAGAATAAGGGGTAGGCCATTTAAAACAGAGATGAGGAAAAAAGTTTTCAGTCAGAGAGTTGTGAATCTGTGGAATTCTCTGCCTCAGAGGGCAGTGGAGGCCAATTCTCTGAATGCATTCAAGAGAGAGCTAGATAGAGCTCTTAAGGATAGCGGAGTCAGGGGGTATGGGGAGAAGGCAGGAACGGGGTACTGATTGAGAATGATCAGCCATGATCACATTGAATGGCGGTGCGTACAGGCTCGAAGGGCCGAATGGCCTCCTCCTGCACCTATTGTCTATTGTCTATTGTCTATTCTGCAGCTTCGCATTCATCGTTATATTATTGTCTTTCTGCTGACTGGCGCAACAAAAGCCTTTCACTGTACCTCAGTTCGCGTGCCAATAAACTAAACTATAAACTATCAATCACTGCCGTATATACTTTCACTGTGAGAGCTTCAAGTGAAGAAAGAATTCCATTGCACCTTGGTGTATCTAACAATAAACTAATCTGAATCGGAATCCAAATCAGGAAAGTGTCACGTTGGATTACTGCTGTAAGGCTCTAATGACTGCAACAAGCATTTGCAATCCTTCTTAAGGCCATTTTTTATATTTAACTCCCTGTTAAATACAAGATTCCTTAAATTGTTAGCTGCATGAACGTCCCATGTTATCTCGAAAAGCAACATGCATTTCCATCGCCCATTTAATATAGAAAAGCACCCCGATCCTTAACAAGAGATGCAAGCAAAAGAAAGGGAGACACAAAATGTTGGAGTAACTCAGCGGGTCAGGCAGCATCTCGGGAGAGAAGGAATGGGTGACGTTTCGGGTCGAGACCCTTCTTCAGACTGATGATCATGGAACAGCTTTGTTTGCTTTGTTGCTACCTTCTCCTGCCTAACAATGATCTATTCTACATTTTCCTCGATCTCCATCCCCTTTGTCTCGTTTTCACGCCTTGCATTTCCTCACCTTTATTTTTATTTTTTTAGATTTAGAGATACAGCGCAGAAACAGGCCCTTCGGCCCACCGGGTCCGCGCCGACCAGCGATCCCCGCACACTAACACTATCCTAAACACACTAGGGACAATTTTTTTTAACATTTGCCCAGCCAATTTAGATCCTACATACCTGTACGTCTTTGGAGTGTGGGAGGAAACCGAAGATCTCGGAGAAAACCCACGCAGGTCACGGGGAGAACGTACAAACTCCGTACAGACGGCACCCGTAGTCAGGATCGAACCTGAGTCTCCGGCGCTGCATTCGCTGTATTGTCTATTGACGTTAGATTTACAGCGTGGAAGCAGGCCCTTCGGTCCACCGAGTCCATCCCGACCAGTGTACACTAAAGCTATCCTAGCCAATGAAACCCACAAACCCGCACGTCTTTGGAGTGTGGGACCAAACCGGAGCACCCGGAGAAAACCCACGCAGGTCACGGGGAGAATGTACAAACTCCGGACAGACAGCACCCGTAGTCAGGATCAAACCCGGGTCTCTGGCGCTGTGAGGCAGCAACATTACCACTGCGCCATGTTGATCTGATGAATTAGCATTGAGTGCACTGATGAGATGCAACTATTACTAAATAGAGTCAACACAGCAATTGTCAGCAAGAGAATTAGACGTCTTTCAGGACATTTACAATGTAAAGTGTACTCAAGAAACTAAAGTAGAACTAACCCACAATTTCAACCAGCAGGTCATGCACAGTAATTATATTCTGTGTTTCTGATAAAGTGCCACTTTACGTAGTGCAACCTTGAAAATGAATACTTTGCAACATCATGCCCTTGTGTACAGGAGATAACTTGGATGTAAGTGCTACATTTGCTTGTTCTACACGTATGTAATAGCGCTGCTTCAAGGTGCATTGGAATTAGAATCTGCTTCATGTTAATAGCTTAACATTTTACTTACCATTTTATCGGGATGCATCACAGCTTGGTCTGGGAACAGCTCCATCCAAGACCGCAAGAAAGTGCAGCGAATTGTGGACACAGCCCAGTCCAACACATAAACCAACCTCCCTTCCGTCTGACCAACAGTGTTATTCAATACTTAAAACTTAAATATTCAGGTAGGCTCCTCACTTGTGAACTGCAGACGCTGGTTTACACCGAAGATAGACACAAAAAGCTGGAGTAACTCAGCGGGACGGGCAGCATCTCTGGAGAGAAGGGAGAAGTGTCTCGACCCGAAACGTCACCCATTCCTTCTCTCCTGAGATGCTGCCTGACCCGCTGAGTTACTCCAGCATTTTGTGTCTACCTCCCTTCCATTGACTCCATCTACACCTCACGCTGCCTCGGCAAGGCCAGCAGCCCAGACCATTACACAAACCAACCTCCCTTCCATTGACTCCATCTACACCCCACGCTGCCTCGGCAAGGCCAGTAGCATAATCAAGGACCAGTCTCACCCCGGCCACTCCCTCTTCTCCTCTCTCCCATCGGGCAAGAGGTACAGAAGTGTGAAAACGCACACCTCCAGATTCAGGGGCAGTTTCTTCCCGGCTGTTATCAGGCAACTGAACCATCCAACCACAACCAGAGAGCAGTGCTGAACTACTATCCACCTCTTTGGTGACCCTCACATTATCCTTGATCGGACCTTACTGGCTTTATGTTACACTAAACGTTATTCCCTTATCATGTATCTGTACACTGTAAACGGCTCGATTGTAATCGTGTAGTGTCTTTCCGCTGACTGGTTAGCGTGCCGCAAAAGCTTTTCACTGTACCTCGGTGCACGTGACAAAAAATGAAACTAAACTGATGAAGGCGTACCCAAAGGTTGCAATGTTCCAATAGATGGCTTGCATGGAACTGTATCACACAGTCCAGTGAGGTTGTATAATCAGCACCCCATACAGATTGAGTTAACTAGTCCAAGCTACTGTGTAAGAAGGAACTGCAGATGCTGGTTCAACTCGAAGATAGACACAAAAAGCTGGAGTAACTCAGCGGGACAGGCAGCATCTCCGGAGAGAAGGAATTGGCGACGTTTCGGGTCGGAAGAAGGGTCTCGACCCGAAACGTCACCCCTTCCTCCTCTCCAGAGTTACTGTGAGCTACTCCAGCTTTTTGTGTCGTTCTTCAAGCGACGGTGGAAATTGGCGCGTTATTTCTGACAATTCCTCTGGACAAGGATCAGGGAAATATATATATTTGTTATTCACAAAATGCTGGAGTCACTCAGCGGGTCAGGCAGCATCTCGGGAGAGAAGGAATGGGTGACGTTTCGGGTCGAGACCCTTCTTCAGACTCAGCAGCATCTCGGGAGAGAAGGAATGGGTGACGTTTCGGGTCGAGACCCTTCTTCAGGCTGAAGAAGGGTCTCGACCCGAAACGTCACCCATTCCTTCTCTCCCGAGATGCTGCCTGACCCGCTGAGTTACTCCAGCATTTTGTGAATAAATACCTTCGAGTTGTACCAGCATCTGCAGTTATTTTCTTATATATATTTTTTAAATCAGTGTGCCCATTCTATCAACAATGCCTCGTCCTGGAAAATGCACATGAACAGCCTTTGAGAGAAAAATGAAAAAGTCTTGGCTGTAATGTCACGGGCAGTTCAAGTAATGTGTTCACACTCACTCTCTCTGCACAATAGCTGTGTGGGAAAGGTACAGTCAAGCCCCATGGAATTGCCCTCGACAGAAGTTCAGAGCTAAGAGGGAAATGAATAATCTTTTCTTTTTTTTTTTTTTGCTCCTTCCATTAAGAAACATCAAACACTTGAATTGAAGGCCTACTTATGAATAGATTTATTCACAGTGGGCATTTTTTGTTTTGTGGAGACTTTGTGACTGATCAGTGCCGTTATATCAATGCATTGCAAGAAAGCCTCCACTAGTTGGCTTTTCAGTTCGGCGACCTCATTCAACAATGCGCGGCGGCGCGGCGGTAGAGTTGCCGCCCTACAGCGCCTGCAGCGCCGGAGACCAGGGTTCCATCCCGACCGCGGGTGCTCGTCTGCACGTTCTTCCCGTGACCCGCGTGGGTTTTCTCCGGGCGCTCCGGTTTCCCCCCACACTCCAAAGACGTGCAGGATTGTCGGCTGATTGGCTTGGTGTACGTGTAAATTGTCCCTGTCGAGGGTAGGACAGTGTTAACGTGCTGGTCGGCGCGGACTCGGTGGGACGAAAGGCCTGTTTCTGCGCCGTTTCTCCAAACTAAACTCAACTCGACTCAACTCAGCACGGTGGCGCAGCGGTAGAGTTGCTGCTTTACAGCGAATGCAGCGCCGGAGACTCAGGTTCGATCCTGACTACGGGTGCTGCACTGTACGGAGTTTGTACGTTCTCCCCGTGACCTGCGTGGGTTTTCTCCGAGATCTTCGGTTTCCTCCCACACTCCAAAGACGTACAGGTATGTAGGTTAATTGGCTGGGTAAATGTAAAGATTGTCCCTAGTGGGTGTAGGATAGTGTTAATGTGCGGGGATCGCTGGGCGGCACGGACTTGGTGGGCCGAAAAGGCCTGTTTCCGGCTGTATATATATGATATGATATGATATGATAATATAGATCTCAAAATGGGAATTGTCACTTTGAGTCTGTATTTTCAAGCATCCCCAGTTGCAACCATTGGGAATGTCTGCAGGTTAATGGATTGAAAGATCTCCATATGTTCTATTCTAGAGAGACATCAATATACATTAACTCCATCTACACCACGCCATCTTGGGAAAGCATTAAAAAATAAATCGGTGACCATTTTCATCCTCTTTCATTGGCAAAAGATACAAAAGCTTAAGCGCACACGATGTGATTCGCCTACTGAATGTCCTCCCATCAGCTAGGATCCAGTCCTGATCTTCCATCCTACGCCATTGGGACTCTTGCACTTTTTCCGTACCATTCATGTTGTACCACTGTATTCTGCGCTCTGATATTTTCCTCTTTGCACCACCTCGAGTCAGAGAGTGATACAGCGTGGAAACAGGCCCTTCGGCCCAACTTGCCCACACTGACCAACATGTCCCATCTACATTAGTCCCACTTGCCTGTGTTTGGCCCATATCTAACTGCTTCTTAAACATTGTGATTGTCTCTGCTTCAACTACCTCTTCCGGCAGCTCGTTCCACACACCCACCACCCTTTGTGTGAAAGACTTACCCATCAGATTCCTATTAAATCTTCCCGTCTCCACTTTAAATCTGACTCTCGATTCCACCTGCTCTGGGCAAGAAACTCCATCTATTCCTCTCATGACCTCTATAAGATCACCCCTCAATCCTCCTGCGCTCCAAGGAACCCCAGCCTGCTCAACCTCTCCCTATAGCTCAGACCATCGAGTCCTGGCGACATCCTTGTAAATCTTCTCGGCGCCCTTTTCAACTTGACAACATCTTTACTATATCATGGTGCCCAGAACTGAACTTGTATTTGTGCATGGCTTGATTCTTGCTATTGAGGGAGTGCAGCATAGGTTCACGAGGTTAATTCCCGGGATGGCGGGACTGTCATATGCTGAAAGAATTGAGCGACTGGCCTTGTATTCACTAGAATTTAGAATTTAGAGATACAGCGCGGAAACAGGCCCTTCGGCCCACCGAGTCCGCACGGTGGCGCAGCGGTAGAGTTGCTGCCTTACAGCGAATGCAGCGCCGGAGACTCAGGTTCGATCCTGACTACGGGCGCCGTCTGTACGGAGTTTGTACGTTCTCCTGCGTGGGTTTTCTCCGAGATCTTCGGTTTCCTCCCACACTCCAAAGACGTACAGGTATGTAGGTCAATTGACTGGGTAAATGTAAAAATTGTCCCTAGTGTGTGTAGGATAGTGTTAATGTGCGGGGATCGCTGGGCAGCGCTGACTCGGTGGGCCGAAGGGCCTGTTTCCGCGCTGTATCTCTAAATCTAAAAAAAAATCTAAAAAAGGAGAGGGGATCTTATTGAAACATATAATATTATTAAGGGATGGGACACGCTAGAGGCAGGAAACATGTTCCCGATGTTGGGGGAGTCCAGAACCAGGGGCCACAGTTTAAGAATAAGGGGTAGGCCATTTAGAACGGAGTTGAGGAAAAACTTTTTCACCCAGAAAGTTGTGAATCTGTGGAATTCTCTGCCGTAGAAGGCAGTGGAGGCCAATTCTTTGAATGCATTCAAGAGAGAGCTAGATAGAGCTCTTAAGGACAGCGGAGTCAGGGGGTATGGGGAGAAGGCAGGAACGGGGTACTGATTGAGAATGATCAGCCATGATCACATTGAATGGCGGTGCTGGCTCGAAGTGCCGAATGGCCTCCTCCTGCACCTATTGTCTATTGTCTATTGAATGGCGGTACTGGCTCGAAGGGCCGAATGGCCTCCTCCTGCACCTATTATCCATTGTCTATTGCATTGTTTTTACTTGTGCATGGTACGATTTGCAACATCGCATGCAAATAAAGTATTCCACGGTACCTTGGTACAAACTAATTCCAACACAATCTTTTCTGCTAAAGTGATCAAACGTCGTGATGTACAACCGATTGGAAATGCATGCTTTACAGTACGTAGTGAAGGAAACCACACCGGCAACATGGCCCTGTAGTAACAGTCTGATCTGTGCCATGTGTGATGCTGGTTGCTGATGATGTGAACAGTTTCCAGCTCTGAAAGCCAAAGCTTGAGGTCTCTACCTCCTGTTTTAGCAAAATTATAGATGGTACCCAGGGAATTATAAATGATTTGTTAGCAACCGCAGTGTAGGAATATTTTTTTGAAAACGTTTCTCATGGTCCCGCACGCAATACAAAACCTTGATGCCTTGAGCAAATCCTGTTTTTCTATTTCTGCATTAAATTCAGATCTCTTAATCCAGTCATTGCCACAGGCTCTGGACTCGTCTCTGCTCCAGACCGTCAAACCACACTGTGCCACTTTCCGTAAACTGCGGACAATGCAGGTGAACGGATTCACAGAATGTAGAAGCAATTACTGCACTTGACTAATTTTGCAGCAGTGCGCTGCACAACAATTGAAATATTGTACGATCCATGTGCGGATGAACAGCTAGGGAGGGGTGATACTAAGGATTGGTTTACAAAGCCCAGGTGCCAAGTAAACTGAGAATCTGGGAATGAGGGGACAATGTTCATTTAAAAAATATATATATTCCCAGCTCAAAGTAGTCCCATCCCCTGCTCACAATATGCACACCTGCTCTGCAAAACTCAACGTCAGAAGGTACCCGATCATAAAACTTGTACACGACTTTAAATCCATTCCAAACTGAGTCCATTGGATTTTGGCGACCTCAGTCCACATAGATCATAGAAACAGGTACCACATATAGAAGGGCACGGTGGCGCAGCGGTAGAGTTGCCGCCTTACAGCGAATGCAGCGCCGGAGACTCAGGTTCGATCCTGACTACGGGAGCTGTCTGTACGGAGTTTGCACGTTCTCCCCGTGACCTGGGTGGGTTTTCTCCGAGATCTTCGGTTTCCTCCCACACTCCAAAGACGTGCAGGTATGTAGGTTAATTGACTGGGTAAATGTAAAAATTGTCCCTAGTGGGTGTAGGATAGTGTTAATGTGCGGGGATCGCTGGGCGGCGCGGACTCGGTGGGCCGAAGGGCCTGTTTCTGCGCTGTATCTCTAAATAAAAATGCTGGAGTAACTCAGCGGGTCAGGCAGCATCTCGGGAGAGAAGGAATGGGTGACGTTTCGGGTCGAGGCCCTTCTTCAGACATTTTCCTCGTTCACCATCCCCTTTGTCTCGTTTTCATGCCTTGCATTTCCTCATCTTTGTCTCTCCCTCTCCCCTGACTATCAGTCTGAAGAAAGGTCTCGACCCGAAACGTCACCCATTCCTTCCATCCAGAGATGCTGCCTGTCCCGCTGAGTTACTCCAGCATTTTGGGTCTACCTTCGATAGAACAGTGCAGCACAGAAGCAGGCCCTTCGGCCCGCAATGTCTGTGCTGAACACGTTGCCAAGACTAACTCGTACCTGCCTGCACATCATCCATATCCCTCCATTGCAAATATGGATTATGTACGGGTATATAATCTCTGCACAATTCTGTATGCCTTACCAAAAGCCTGTTAAACACTACTGTTGTATCTTGGATGGACACAAAAAGCTGGAGTAACTCAGCGGGTCAGACAGCGTCTCTGGAAAAAAGGAATAGGTGACGTTTCGGGTCGAGACCCTTCTTCAAACTTTTCTGCAATTTTCGAACAATGGAAAATCGCAACTAAACAAATTTTGTTCAGGTCCATTAAACTACGTTGCACTCTCTGCAACACATGCACACATTGTCAACTGGCCTTCTGATCTCTTCATGGTTTCTATTTTGCTCCAGATAACATTGTGGCTAGTATCATGTTTTGCTTTTACAACAAAAAGGCTGTTTAAGACAAAGCAAAAGAAAAAGAAAAGACGAAAGAAAAGGCTTCTTTGTGGCACATCACAGAACGGAATAAGATTACCCACAGGGAAGGGTCTCGACCCGAAACGTCACCCATTCCATCTCTCCAGAGATGCTGCCTGAGCCGCTGAGTTACTCCAGCACTCTGTGAAACGTCACCTATCCATGTTCTCCACAGATGCTGCCTGACCCGCTGAGTTACTCCAGCACTCTGTGAAACGTCACCTATCCATGTTCTCCAGAGACGCTGCCTGACCCGCTGAGTTACTCCAACACTCTGTGAAACGTCACCTATCCATGTTCTCCACAGATGCTGCCTGACCCGCTGAGTTACTCCAGCACTCTGTGAAACGTCACCTATCCATGTTCTCCACAGATGCTGCCTGACCCGCTGTTACTCCAACACTCTGTAATTCCCAATAGTTGCCTTACTTATACCGTGTACAGAAATATGATGAGGAAGGGATATTGATCTGATTTATAATTGAATCCCAGTTGAAATAATTACACTTCTGCATTTAGCCAGAGACCGCAATTAAAAGTTAAGATTTATTTTAACTTATGAACAAAAAGCTTCAAGCCAAAGAAAAGATTCTCAAGTTTTCCCAAACCAAATCCAATATTAATTGTAAGAAAAATGTGGTTTCAGTGATAATTTGATAGCATAACAGAACACAGAGACAATACAATCAATCCAACTGTTTTATAAGTTGATAAGGTCTTAAGTGATAGGAGAAGAATTAGGCCATTCGGCCCATCAAGTTCACTCCGCCATTCAATCATGGCTGATCTATCTCTCCCTCCTAACCCCATTCTCCTGCCTTCTCCCCGTAACATAGAAACATAGAAACATAGAAAATAGGTGCAGGAGGAGGCCATTTGGCCCGTCGAGCCAGCACCGCCATTCATTGTGATCATGGCTGATCATCCACAATCAGTAACCCGTGCCTGCCTTCTCCCCATATCCCTTGATTCCGCTAGCCCCTAGAACTCTATCTAACTCTCTTTTAAATTCATCTAGTGTATTGGCCTCCACTGCCTTCTGTGGCAGAGAATTGCACAAATTCACAACTCTGTGGGTGAATTATTTTTTTCTCACCTCAGTTTTAAATAGCCTCCCCTTTATTCTTAGACTGTGTGGCCCCTGGTTCCGGACTCCCCCAACATTGGGAACATTTTTCCTGCATCTAGCTTGTCCATATCCTCTGACACCCGTACTAACCAAGAATCTATCTATCTCCGCCTTAAAAATATCCACTGACTTGGCCTCCAATGCCTACTGTGGCAAAGAATCCACAGATTCACCACCCTCTAACTAAAGAAATCCCTCCTCGTCTCCTTCCTAAAGGAACGTCCTTTAATTCTGAGGCTATGCCCTCTGGTCCTAGAGTCCCACTGGTGGAAATGGCACTTTTGTGCCACTGTCCACACTTGCTTTACAAAAGTCTTTTCCTGTTCCATCTGCCACATGTCCACCTTGACGTATTACATATCCTGTTCTGCTGCTGCAAGTAAGGATGTTATTGGGACATACCTGGGACATACGTCAATAAAACACTCTTGACTCATTGAACCTGCCCATTCCTCACCTAGTTTCTTCCGAAAACGTCAAAGTTGTCGATTCCAAACATTATGCATGGTTGAAACCTCCACGCCTAGTTTCACTTTAGTTTATTAATGATATTAAATAATAATAATAACTTTATTTATATAGCACTTTTCATGCAATTGAATGCAGCCCAAAGTGCTTGCCATAAAAACAAACACATGTCTAAACGAAAATACAATTTAAAACAGTAAAGACACAGGCTGTTAATAGCATACAAGGCACAGATTTATATAAAAATATAAAATGTAAAATGTAAAATTGAGAGTGTAAAAATTGTCACGTGTACCGAGGTACAGTGAAAAGTCTTTGTTGCATGCTAACCAGTCAGCATAAAGACAATACATGATTACAATCGAGCCAATTTACAGTGTATGGAGACATGATAAGGGTATGAGGTTTAGTGCAAGGTAAAGCCAGCAAAGTCCGATCAAGGATAGTCCGAGGGTCACCAATGAGGCAGATAGTAGGCCAGCAATTTGAAAGCTGATGTCTAGTTGGGGGCATTCTACAAATGGAACCGTGATTTAGTTTCGTTTAGTGTAGTTTAGAGATACAGCGGAAACAGGCCCTTTCGGCCCACCGAGTCCGCACCGACTAGCGATCCCAACACAATCTTACACGCTAGGGACAATTTACATTCACACCGAGCCAATTAATCTACAAACCTGTACGTCTATGGAGTGTGGGAGGAAACCGAAGATCTCGGAGAAAACCCACGCAGGTCACGGGCAGAACGTACAAACTCCGTACAGACGGCGCCCGTAGTCGGGATGGAACCCGGGTCTCTGGTGCTGTAAGCGCCGTAAGGCAGCAACTCTACCGCTGCGCCGCCACCATTATAACAACATCCAGCACCTTTTATGTGACAAGAAACACAAGAGGAATCAGCATCATTGTGCGTCAAATCAAAGAACTGTTCAAAAATGAGACTAAATGGCAAAGGGATACATTTTAGTTCAGTTCAGTTCAGTTGAGTTTATTGTCACGTGTACCGAGGTACAGTGAAAAGCTTTTGTTGCGTGCTATCCAGTCAGCGGAAAGACAATACATGATTACAATCGAGCATTTGGAGGTGAGGGGACTCAGGCAAGCCATTCCTGATCATAGATAGACACAAAAAAGCTGGCGTAACTCAGCGGGACAGGCAGCATCTCTGGAGAGAAGGAATGGGTGACGTTTCGGGTCGAGGCCCTTCTTCAGACCTGAAACGTCGCCTATTCATTTTCTCCAGAGATGCTGCCTGTCCCGCTGAGTTACTCCAGCTTTTTGTGTCTATCTTTGGTTTCAACCAGCATCTGCTGTTCCTTCCCACACTATTCCTGACCATTATGCCTAGGCAGAAAAATGTCTAAGTGGAGATTACATTAGTTAGGTACAATGGGAATGAAATATATCTCGTGCACAAGACCAACAGCAGCCAAGATTAGACCCTGCCTAACTGTCTTTACGATGGAGCTTTTATTGAATGAAACATTTAGAGGGGATCCCTCTTCAGAATGCACATGGCTTTTGGCTACCTAGTTTAACTCTTGTTTTCCAAGCTAGTGTTTCAGGTTGGGAAGCCACAAATGATGATAAAACGTGATAACATTCACTGATGAAATTCACTGAGTGGTACAGAGAATTAGACGCTGCACGTCAAGAACAATTTGGTTGGCGGAAATTGAGAAATTCAGTCTGAAGAAGGGTCTCGACCCGAAACGTCGCCCATTCCTTCTCTCCAGAGATGCTGCCTGTCCCGCTGAGTTACTCCAGCATTGTGTGTCTATCTTGAGAAATTGAGCCTCACTTTGTAGATTTCACATCTGCCCTCTTATGAAAATGAATGCTTGTCATGGTTTTGGAAATACAGCCAGGTATAAAACTAAAGTCATAAAATGTACGCTTAAACTTGCTATCAAAGCGTGAGGATATAATTTGTGAATGCTACATTCTCTACAACATGTCGTTCTCTACAACATGTAAAAGACCACAAGACAGGGGAGCAGAATTAGTCCATTCGGCCCATCGAGCCTGCTCCACCATTCGATCATGGCTGATCTATCTTTCCCTCTCAACCCCGTTCTCCTTTGACGCCCGTACTAATCAAGAACCTATCAATCTCTGCTTTAAAAATACCCAAATGACGGCCTCCACCGCCCTCAGTGGCAATGAATTCCACAGATTCGCCGCCCTTTTAGCTAAAGAAATTCCGCCTCATCTCTCTTCGAAAGGAACGTCCTTTAATTCTGAGGCTGCGCCCTCTGGTCCTAGACTCTCCCACGACTGGAAACATCTTCCCCACATCCACTCGATCTGGGCATAGAAGGCAATACGAACATTGTCATAAAGATGTACATAATTAGGGTGGCGTGTTGGCGGAGCAGGTAGAGCTGCTGCCTCACAGCGCCAGAGGCCCGGGTTTCATCCTGACTACGGGTGCTGTCTGCTCGGAGTTTGTACGTTCTCCCCGTGAGTTTTCTCCGGGTGCTCCGGTTTCCTCCCACACTTCCAAAGACGTTAATTGGCTTCTGTAAATCGTAAATTGTCCCCAGTGTGTGTGGAACGGTGCTAATGATCGCTGGTCAGCACAGACTCGGTGGGACGAAGAGCCTGTTTCCAAGCTGTATCTCTAAAGCTTAAAGAGAGCAGCTGAATGAACTCTGGATTAGGCAGCAACTGTGGCAGGAAGTGGACAGTTGACGTTTTGGATTGAAGCCCTTTATCTAGTCTAGATCAAGTCCAGTTGAGTTTATTGTCCGATGCACATGTACATTGAGGAACAGGGACAATGGCAAACCTACTTGCATGAGGGTCACAGGAACATAGGCTCAGACAACAGCCAAACGCATAACATATACACAAATTATACCTAGCGTTCTGCAGGACAATAAAAAGAAAAAGTACTGTTTTTTACTAAATAATACATTAGTGCAAAACACAAGTAGTAAAAGTACAACAGTGTCGGAAGGAACTGCAGATGCCGGTTTAAACCGAAGATAGACACAGAAAGCTGGAGTAACTCAGCAGGACAGGCAGCATCTCTGGAGAGAAGGAATGGGTGACGTTTAGAAGGGTCCCAAACTGAAACGTCATCCATTCCTTCTCTCCAGAGATGCTGCCTGACCCGCTGAGTTACTCCAGCATTTTGTGTCAACCTACAAACCTGCACGTCTTTGGAGTGTGGGAGGACAATAGACCATAGACAATAGGTGCAGGAGGAGGCCATTCGGCCCATCGAGCCAGCACCGCCATTCAATGTGATCATGGCTGATCATTCTCAATCAGTACCCCGTTCCTGCCTTCTCCCCATACCCCCAGACTCCGCTATCCTTAAGAGCTCTGTCTAGCTCTCTCGTGAATGCATTCAGAGAATTGGCCTCCACTGCCTTCTGAGGCAGTGAATTCCACAGATTTACAACTCTCTGACTGAAAAAGTTTTTCCTCATCTCCGTTCTAAATGGCCTACCCCTTATTCTTAAACTGTGGGCCCTGGTTCTGGACTCCCCCAACATTGGGAACATGTTTCCTGCCTCTAACGCGTCCAACCCCTTAATAATCTTATACGTTTCGATAAGATCCCCTCTCATCCTTCTAAATTCCAGCGTATACAAGCCTAGCCGCTCCAGTCTTTCAACATACGACAATCCCGCCATTCCGGGAATCAACCTAGTTGAAACCGGAGCACCCGGAGAAAACCAACGCAGGTCACGGGGAGAGCGTACAAACTCCGTGCAGACAGCGCCCGTAGTCAGGATCAGACCTGGGCCTCAGGCGCTGTGAGGCAGCAACTTTACCGCTGCGCCACCGATTCAGATTCTACAGCTTCCTGTGCCTCCTTTCTGATTTTGTTTATCATTGTACTTTGAGCAAAGCGTAATCATTATTTTGGGTGAATTCTGGAGAGATTGCAATTCCACACATTCTCAACTGTTGCATCTAATGTGTAACACTGTATGAACAGGTCCACCATGCCTTCATTGATCTGAACAGATTGTTCAAATGCCTTTTCTATTGCAAGTAATGTTTCCATTATTTTCTACCCGTACAGTACATATTTTAGCAAACAATAGAAATTCTGGACTCAACTAGGCTGTCTGCAGATCCTAAAGAATTATACAGTCTAGTAGAAGACCATTTGGCCCATTAGACCTGTACTAGCTCCTTGCAATAGTCATGAAATCAGATCCACTCCATTGTTGTTCCCCCGTAGTCCTCCTTCCAAACCAAATCCCTTTTCAAAAGTTACCATTTCATCTGCATCCAGCTCCCTTTCACCCTATAGCATTTGGATCATACCTTTCCAAGTAAAAATAACAATTCTAATTCTAATCAGGCAGCATCTCCGGAGAACATGGATAGGTGACGTTTCACAGAGTGCTGGAGTAACTCAGCGGGTCAGGCAGCATCTCTGGAGAACATGGATAGGTGACGTTTCACAGAGTGCTGGAGTAACTCAGCGGGTCAGGCAGCATCTGTGGAGAACATGGATAGGTGACGTTTCACAGAGTGCTGGAGTAACTCAGCGGGTCAGGCAGCATCTGTGGAGAACATGGATAGGTGACGTTTCACAGAGTGCTGGAGTAACTCAGCGGGTCATGCAGCATCTCTGGAGAACATGGATAGGTGACGTTTCAAGTTGGGACCCCTCTTCAAACTCAGTTCTTTCGGGATGCTGCCTGAATCGCTAAGTTACTCCAGCACTTTGTGTCTTTTTTTTGGTAAACCAGCATATGCAGTTCCTTGTTCTTACACTACGATTGATGCACGACAGCCACTCATATTTAATTCATGGGCAGGAGAAAACATTTGTCAAGACACAAAATTGGATTAAGATTGAATATTTGTGTAATGAATTAATTTGTAGCACTGGGCAGTCAGAGCAGAGATTATTCTAAAGATCTGAAGAAGGGTCTCGACCTGAAACGTCACCCATTCCTTCTCTCTAGAGATGATGCCTGTCCCGCTGAGTTACTCCAGCTTTTTGTGCCTATCTTCTTTTATTTGACTGTGTTATCAGCATGCTTATTTCGAAACATAATTACTTTTTGTTTTGAGTAAGAAAAGTACGATCTGTAATTACTGCATAGAGTTTTAGATTTTGTGTTACAAATTCAAATTTATTGCTGAGTTGGAACAATCAATGGTGTAATTAGTGTGAAGAGTTTCAATACAGAGTTCACAAGTTAAATGTGTCGGAAGGAACTGCAGATGCTGGTTTAAACCGAAGATGGACACAAAAAGCTGGAGGAACTCATCAGCATCTCTGGAGAGAAGGAATGGGTGACGTTTCGGGTCGAGACCCTTCTTCAGACTGAGTCACAAGTTAAGCACTGACTGCTTAGCCTCCTTTCAAGAGAGAGAGAGGATGGCAAGAAAAGATGGCAGCAGTCTTCACGAACAGCTGAAGAGATCCTCACATTAAAAATGAGCTCAAAGTCAAGGCAGCCCTTTACAGACGATCAATTTCTGACGGGCCTCGACCCGAAACGTCGCCCATTCCTTCTCTCCGGAGATGCTGCCTGTCCCGCTGAGTTACTCCAGCTTTTTGTGTCTATCTTCAATTTCTGAAGTGCAGTGTTGACTTAGAAAGGAGGCCCCATCCCACAGAAAGAGGTCTTATGTCAAATTGAGTCCCCTAAATCAACTAAAAAGCTCTTCACTGCACGTGACAACAAGCTAAACGGAACTGAAAGTGCTTTTTCTGGAGCTTAAGATTGTAATGTCTTGGGATGGGATAGCAATAAGGAAAAATGTGTTCATTTTGCATCTCATTTGATTAATTTACCCATACCAAAGTCAACGATGG